>NC_133619.1:7217722-7368230 GCF_048593235.1 Sminthopsis crassicaudata
GAGGAGGAGGAGGAGGAGGAGGAGGAGGAGGAGGAGGAGGAGGAGGAAGGCTGAGCAGGCGCCCGAGCCTGCCATACAGGGACTCCTACAACTGCTGAAGAGGAGAAATGATTATAAAAGCAGCAAAAGGAGGAAGGAAAAAATCCCTCCCTACCCCAGGCGGCGAGACAGCAAGGCAGATGAGGAAAGTTGGAAAAAAAAGGCCGTGCACAGACAAAAAAGTTTCCGTTGTCCTAAGATTAAATGCTGAGGCAGGAAGAGATACTATTCTGGAAGCAAGTGAGAAAAGATGGCAAAGTGAGATATTAACATGCAGCGCGTTTGCCTCGATCCAAACTGTGATGTGCTGGATGGGATTTAAATTAATGCCTATATTTATGGGGGATAAAATTAAAATGAAGAGGAACGGCGGGCGGGCGGGCGGGCGGGGCGCCGGCTTCAGCAGCATTTGCAAGAGCACCAGGGAAGGCAGGAAGCAGGGGGTGCGTGGCACTCGGGGGTGCGTGGCACTCAAGGGTACGTGGCACTCGGGGACTGCCCAGGGCACCTGGGTGCATGACACTTGGGGGCCGTGGCACTTGGGGGCATGTGGCACTTGGGGGCACATGGCACTTTGGGCACACGGCACTTGGGGGCCTGTCATTTAAGCAGACCCCAGGCCCTGAGGAGACTAGTTTTTCTCCAAGCCATGAGGGAACAAGGTCCAAGCTAATGCCAAGGGCTGCTCCTCCCCCCCAGAGCTGCCCAGTGCCCCGGCTCTGAGGAGGTCTGACAAAGCTGAGCAGGCGATTTTTGGCTTCCACGTCTACCTGCCTGGAGGCAGAGGCCCGGCCCGTGGGCCTCTGGAGGCCCTCCTGGCACTAGGATTGCCTTATTTTAGGATGCCAGTTCCCCGATGCTCAATAGCATTACCTGGAGATAGAAAAACTATTTCTTGGGTAGCAAATGCACCAGGGAAAAGGGTCCAGATGTGTCCAAATGTGCAGCGAAGAGAAAAGGACTACATTTCAGCGAGTCATTTCCAGCCAAGCCGTCCAATGCCCAGCAGCCACCGGTGCCAACTTGTGGGTGGGGGGAGAACATGGGGGAGGAAATAAGGCTAGGGAACATGGATAAAAATGTATTTTGCAAAGAAAAGAGCTATTGGTGTTAGGAAAACTTAGAGTGAAATCAGAGCTGGCGGTGGGAGCCAGAATGCGCCGTGGAGACGGCCTGCGTATTCTCTCTGGAGAGACGCCTTTCTGGGACCTGGCATCCCGGGCCCATGGGCAGCTCAAGGAGGGTGCTCAAATCAACGATCCATCCATCAATTCATTATATTATTACTGAGGTCCAATTTCTGGGGATGGGAAAAGTCCCTGCCCTCAAGGAGCACAAATAAGTCGGGGCAGAGAACCGGGGACAAGGAAGCCCCCAGGAACATTGGAGCGCGTGGTGGGCTGCAGCTAAAGGACTCGGGGAGGGGGCCAGGACCCGGCTGTGAGGGGAGCCAGAGATGAGGCTCAGAGAGGAGTAAAAACAGCCTGTCTCCTTGGAAAGGTCTTCTCATAGGCACTTGCTTATTAATGGGGCTTTCTCCCCCGGGGAGGGTGAGCTCCTCCAAGACAGAAACCGAATGTTCCATTTTTTGCCTTTCTTTCTAACCACATTTCTCAGCGCATAATAAACAATTGATAAAAGCTATTCAAATGACTGATTGCCTCTTTTGAAAACCTTCGGGATTGTAGGTAGGAAGGAGATCGTTGCCCATTTTTACCCAGGCGCCCCCTAAGACTCAGCGGTGATGACGGAGTCCAGCATGCCCACTACAGCACGGCATTCGCTTACAGGACTTTCCTGGTCTCTCTAGTGTGAATTTCTCTTAGAAGTGGTTCATGGAAGGGAGAGTCGTCTGGTGAGAACACTCTCCTCGAGCCGAGCTGCACACTAGAAAGGCCATGGTACCTTGGCTGGCTTGGGATAAGAGGGACTGGGCTCCCCCGAGGACACAATAATTCGAGAGAGGGCAAGCCTCCTCGGGAAGGGAAAGCACCCAGCCTTCACCGGAAATTCGCCAATCTCCAGCAGAACCGGTCCCTCACTAACAGGGAGCAGCTGGATTTTCCACTTGTGTCCGCCATCTTCTAAAGGATGAAGAAGGGGATGGAATACTCTCCAAAAAAGCCTCTTCTTGGAACTCCGTACATCCCCCATGGGCAATATTCAGGATGGGCCTTCCTTGTCAAGGGCACTCTGGGAAACCGATGGAAGAGCCCAGCCCAGCCCTGCCACCACCTTGTTAAAAGCAGCCATTTGGCCATGGCTTTGTTGTAAGGATTGGGGATTTCAGGCTGTCTTCCTGACCAAGATACCCAAGGCAGCATTTTCCCACTCCAAGAAGAACCATCATTAATGGCTACATTTATTAGGATTGTTTCATCTAACGCCTTCCCTTGGAGGATTTCATCCAAATTGCCGCCGTTGGTCTCTCCACAAGCGACACGACAGGTTTTCTTCTGTCCCTACGTCTCCAAGTGCTCTCCCGCATCCCCAGACACGCGGGTAGCCTCTCACTTGGTGGATGACACTCCTACTTTAGGGACAATAGTGTTGACTTTGATTTTTTTCTTTTTTTACCCTAAGAGGAGAATCATTAAGTGAGGACTTGAGAGCTGTGTTCAAATGTTTAAAAAGGGGCGGGGGCACGAGAGCTGAATTCAAGTAGTCAGGGGGTTGTGAGAGTGGAATAGAGCACTTGGGTGACTTTGTCCCGGAGGACAGACGTGGAAGAAGGCAAGCAGTAGAGAGTGAAGTTAGGCCTTAACTCCCACGGTCCCAAATGGGAGGGAAGGCTCAAGTCCTGGGGTCCTTGTTGTGTTACCGTCAAAGGGCTGACGACCAGAGGACTACAGACGGCCATAGACTGTAAACTCTTTAAGGCCTGGGACTGTCAGACATTTGTACTTGCACAGGACAGAGCACAGAATATGGACTTAATAAATATCTGTTGACTGTCAATGGAAAGAATGAGCCACCCGCCCTCTGAGTTCCCTTTAAAATCAAGTGGTTGGAGCTTGTATATGGCCCAGTTACCCTGCATCTCCTCTAAAGCTAAGTCTTCCTCTCCTCTCCGTCTCATTAAAGGCTTGGTGCCTTCCACGATTCCCTCCTGCCACAGTCTGTCACATCAGGTCCATGCAGGGGACCCGATTCACCACTGAGTCACCCAGGGACGAAGGAGACCGCCCCGCCCCTTTATGAGTGACCAGCTATAACCCCCCTGCCTGTTTTCTTTGTGAGTAGGATCAGCTGTAATCCTTGTGGGCCTCAGTGTCTCCATCTGTCAGAAGTGGGGCGGGGGAAGCCGGACTCAGTTCCCTTTGATCTGTGAGAAGCTGTGATTGCCTGACAGAGCAGAAATCTCAAGTTCCTGAGACAAATGACTATTTCCTCATAATGACCAGCTTGTTTTCTTCTCTGGGAGAAATAAACCCAATTGGCCCATTTGAAAGCCAACAAATAAAAAGAAAAGAAAAACAGACAATAGTGGACTATGTTATCATAAATGGGGTCACCTCATTTGTCCCCCGTGTTTGTGGGTATCTTCTGGACGGGCTTTCCAGACGGCTCCCCCAGGGGTACTTGGCCATCCCAAGAAGCCGCCACACGTCCAGCTCGCTGCGGAAACATCCTCCCACATCCCAGAAGGCCGGGCAATCTTTGTCATTTCAGGACCCTAGACTGTTATTCTGAATCGTTTCCTCTGCTCCACTAAATTGGCTGGCAAGGAGACCTCAGCGACTGGAGCATCTCGCATCTATTTTGTTTGGGAACAATGCTTACATAGGCAGGGCAGCCCGGTCACTCAGGAAAGTGCTGATCCCATTATGTGGGCACAAGAGACTCCAGGGCAGGAGAGGTAGCTGGGAAATTATCCTGGTGATGCTTTTTCTCTGTGCCCCCTCTTTTCCTACTTTCAAGGGCCTCTCAGTGGCCTTCTCCACTGAGAGTCTCCAAGTCCCAGGGGATGTGACTTCTGCCCTTCTCAGATTCTCCGTGGAAATGTACTCACCTATGTGCATTTAACCCTTTTTTGCTTGACTGTGGACAATGACTAGTTCAGATTGACCTTCCTCTCTACTCTGGTAACAGCCACAAGGGTCAGCATCTCCCTTAAAATAGACTTGGCTAAGGCGTCGGACCCTGTCCTTGTCACCTACCTATGTGATCTTGTACGAGCCGGGAAGCTTTTCTGAGCATCCCCTGGAAGGAAGAACTAGATGGACTCCCATGTCCTTTCTTGCTCTAAATGTAGGACACTGTGCTCTCAAGTCACTTTATCTCTCTGGGCTTGTTTCCTCACCCGGCAAATGAAGAGATTAGACTCAAACTAGATTCCCATTAATTCAGTTTTTCTAGTTTCTTTGTTTGTTTTGAACACTTGAGCCATAGAAAAGGGAGAGGACAAAGATAGATTATTGTAAAATAAAGGCATTTTATAGCCAAGGACTTACAGGGAGTTTAGTATTATTTTCACCACGGACATGGTAAAATAGCGATGGACACTTCCCAAAGACAGTTTTGACATTTCCAAGGGAAGAGAGCTTTGACAGCTGTCCAAACTCGGCGGACCTCCGCCTTCCGTCCGCAGAGCAGTCACCTCCACGGCCTGGGGGTGAAGGTGGCTTCTGGGAGTCTCTCTCCACAGACCGCGAAGTCCTCTAAGGAATGCTGGAGCTCAGCGTCGGAAACAGTCACAAGAACACATTCAGTTCCCAGACGCCGGCCAGCCGGATCTCCTCCCTCCCCACAGTTCTGGAAGGGGTCCACTGTCCACCCCAGCGTCGAGCCAAGATACACACATGGGGAGACTGACCAGTTGGAGGAAACGGGAAGGTTTTGCCAAGAAAAGGTGAGCTTTATGAGCACAATAGCAGTCTTCAAGAAGATGAAGTCCCTAATTCTTGGGCCTGGCAATGGCCACCCATTCCCTGCTTCTATTCCTCCCTCTTCCAAGGAAGCGCTCCATGAAGATCCCAGCTATCACGCTTTCCTCCGTGTTCTCTTCTCCAGCTTAATACCTGGAGCCAATTTCCTAGCTCCACCCCCTCCAACATCTCCTCCAGACTTGCTCCAGGTTGATAATATCAAGCCTACCACAAGGATTGCGGACCTGAACTCTGAGGCTCTGTCCATCTCAGGATCTTTGATCCAAGGACGAGCTTCCTTCCCAATGACTGAAAATTGTCAAACAGGAAACTCCCTTTCCTGACTTCTTCCCGAGAGCATCATTTTGTCTAAATCCCAACAGAGCCAACTGGATGTGGGCCTTATTATTCATCCTGGGTGATTTAAAATGTGCTGGTGTGAACTGACCAGGGACCCTCTGCGTTTATACCTGTGGCTCCAACCGAGGGCAAAAAACGGGAAGTGTTTCTCCCATGGCTTATGCCGATACACACACGTCCTTCAAGTTCAAAACGTTGACCTCTAGCCCATGGGGACCGTCTACCTCTCACTATCACAGTCAAGTTCAATTAGCGATAAAGAATAATAGCATCGTTTGGAAAGGAGAAGGAATCATAATTATCACTGAACTCCGAGCGACCCAAATGTGCTCGGCCCTCTCCAGAACACAAAATTAGACTCCGACTCAGCCAAGAGGGAAAGCCTCGGAGATCGACCGAACAATGGGGACCAGATTTTTCTCTTTCCCATTTTGAGGACAGTCGGCGCTGCTGAACAATTACCAAAGAGAAATAATACAGTGTCTTAAGTGGAGCTTTTTATACTGTTATCAGATGAGTACAATAATTTGCTATGATTCCCTCTCCTGATTACATACAGTCGCTATTTCATTCTCTAAATAAGATCTGGTGAATTTTTTTTTTTTTTAAGTGGGTTTAAAAGCTTAAGAGGAGAATATTAGGCTCAGTTTCTTTGAAGGGTAATACGGTGGGAGTGTCTGGATAATTATCTTCACCGGGCTCTCTAGCCCACCACACAATGAAGCCGCACTGGATCTTTTGGGCTTTTTTGTTAGGAACTCAATATTAACTCTACTCACTAATGTACAGCAAGATAGAGCCACGCGGCTTTTATTTTTAACTTTGGGGATGGAGTAATAGGAATAAAATAAAAAGCAACTTGAGCCTGATGAATTAAACGCTTTTATTTTAGGGGCCTGGAGATCTCTGGCTTGCCAACTTCCTATTATGCAGATCTGTGTAAAAGGGCAAGTGGCAAGCGATTGGGAGGACACCCAGAGTGTGTCTCTCTTGCTACTGCTTTTTTGGTTTTGTTAAGGCTAAATATTTTTATTTAAGCTTTTTACTTTCAAAATCTATGCATAGATAGTTTTCAGCATTCACCCTTGTAAAACCTTATGTTCCAAATTTTTCTCCCTCTCCTCCCTGCACCCCACTCATATATGCTAAACATGTGCAATTTAAAGATATATTTTTAAGATGTCTCTCATCTCGGGATGATTCCCCATGGGGAGGTAGATCCTTAGTCTAGCGTGGACCTGTGACCCACAGACAAGATCTTAGAGAGCTGAAGGGGCTGAACAATTAATCTCACTAAGTCTAGGGAAGTAGAAGATGTTGAGTTCTAAGCAAAAATAGACTTTCCGTCCTAAAGCAAAATATTTATGTCAAAGAACATACTAGTTAGCGTGTTCTAAGCCGTTGCACAGCAATTGATCAAATGACCCTAACTAATGTTCTCTTGATGAGCCATAAAAAGAATAGAACTGTCAACTTAGAAGGAAAGTCTGAAAGCATCTAGAATCTCTCCAACATACCGGAGTCCTCCATCCTCGAACAAAGCTCTCCATTGAGAAGGAATCTACTCTAGTCTTTCCTCACAAAACACAGCAGCTCCATTTTGCCTCCAGGACATCGTAAGCACCCCATCCCTCTTCTCCACTCTGGTCCAAGTCTTTATCCCTTTCTCATCTTCTACAACAAATCTGCCGTGATTGTGAACCACAGACTGGGGGCGGGTAAGTGGTACAGTGGATAGAGAACCAGCCTTAGAGTTAAGACCTGAGTTCAAATGTTTGTTTTAAATAAATAAACCAGAGCAAAGGGAGAGGACAAAGATAGGTTAAAGTAGAAGTAGTAGATAAACAAGGACTTACAGGGAATTTGGTATTATTTTTACTACAGACATGGCAAAATAGCATTTTTTACCAGAGAGGGTCCTGACTCTTAGATTTGCCAGTTATCCAAATTGCCAACCCTGCAGAGCACAGCTACCTCCGGGGCCTACCTTTTGATGCGGAGAAACCACCCTTTTTGAAACCAATCTTTCTTTACCCATGAAGATACTAGATTTGTTTGGTACTCCTACTGTCTCCCTATTTCCCCTTCTGGTATTCCCTAACTCTGCTTCCTCCTTCAATCATCCAGGCAAGGAGGATCTCACCAGATTCTGCCCTCCAGGTCAGCGTTCCCGCTCTATGAAGCCTATGCACCCTAAAAATGCACTGAGACCCTTCTCTTTGACTCCTACCCATAGGTCCACAACAGGGTCTCCAACAACCTCCCAGACACTCCCATGGAGACATTCTGTGGTTACGTCCAACTCCACGTGTCAAAAGCAAACTCATCAGTGCAGATTGACACCCTCTGTCTGGCACCCTACTTCCTCATTTCTGCCCAAAGTTCCACTATTCTGTCAGCTCCCCAAGCTGGGGGTGGGGGTAGAGAGGAAGCCCTCTTCAATGTCTGCCTGTCCCCACCCCTCCAGCTACTCAGGGATTCAAGGAATCTCAAAGAGAAAGAATCCCCTGAAAGCCATCCAGTCACCCCAAATTTGAATCTACAACACTCAGATTCCTCTTAAAATCATCCAAGATTAAAAAAAAAAATAATGTACATGTACAACCTGAAAAATAAAGAAAACAATAAAAAATATCCAAGACAGGAAACTCGTTACAGCCAGTGCATTGATTTCATTGTTGGATGGCTTAGGAAGAGCCGAATCCCATCCACCCCAAGTCTGTCTCTGCTCCTGGAACCGGTGAGCCTCACAGTGTGCCTGGGGAGGGGCCAAAATCTCTCTCACCAGCCTTCCCCAAGATGAGTCTCCCCCATCCTCACCCGCCAGGCCACGTTCTCTCTTCTAGACGGTCCATCTTTAGTCATGGAACATTAGAGTCCCCTCAGCATCTCTGTTAGAGCTCTTCAAACATCCAAAACATCGTCGGCCATTTCTTGCAGTTGCTCTTTGCCCCTAAGGTTCATCTTTTCCTCAATATTACTTCCTTGGTTTAAAGAAAGCTTTGATTTCTAGACTTCAGACACAGGACTCTGCCTCTAATCCTGAATCCACAGTCTCAGACATAGAGACCCTGACCTAGATGGCCCCACAGGTCATTTCATCTCTGCTGGCCTTGAAGGATGGAACCTCTTGAAACGCCACAGAAAAAAAGCTTAGTTGCCTTGTGTAGGAAGTCATTTCTCCTCTGATCTAGTCACTAGCAGTCTGTGAAAACCATCCCAGATGTAGATCTATATGGGGTACGAGGTATTCCAACTCCCCTCTTGGAAGATAAAATGGAATGTTAATATTTACCTCAAGAAAGTGGCTAAAAAGTTTGTGAAGTTTTTTGATCTTTTTTTTTGGGGGGGGTAACCTCAGGGAATAGCACAGTGCATGACACGCAGCAGGTGCTCAATATATGCTTATTAATTATATTGGACAATTACAAGTCATCGGGAAACCTAACACGTTATGAAGCAGTTACTGGGACTGGCCCAGCATGTGGGTTTGTGGGGGCAATCAGGGAGAACAGGTTGGGACAATGCGGGTACCTTCAGTGAGCCTGAGGAATTCAACTGCCTTCTCCAGTCTGCCTGGCCTCCATGATGTGAATGAACCTTAACTCTCAAGAATTCTCTTCCTCTTTCCCTCTCACCTCCCCAAGAACAATCTTTTCCCAGAGGGTTTCTCTGCCTTCTAGAATCCCCCAGGCCACTCCTTTTATATTCTTTGATTTGCTATTTACCTTTTCACAGGTGAATTTCTTATCTCCCTAATGGCCTTTTAAACATAGCCACTCTCCACCCCCTCCTCCAAACACACAACCAGGCAGGGACAGTTTTGTAATTTTCTCATGTGTATACAAAAGCTCCCGGCCCTGGGCACCATGCCATGAGGGAACTAGTACTTGGTAAATATTTGTGGAATGGCCAAATTGCAGCACAACTGGGACAAAGCTGCCTTTGACCACTTGGACTGTTAGACAAGTTCGCCTTCTCCCATTATTCCATGTTGCTCACTACCAATTTCATAAGGATAGGAGTTTGCCTCTTATCCTTTTCATCTATGGGGCTACAACTTTTATTTCAAATTTCTATCCATGTTGAGTCGGTTTCTTACTCATACAGACACATTCAAAAAAATAGATGTATTCTGAAAGGGTTGTTCAGTTTCCCCAGTGCACTTTGATAAATTCTGCAAACTTTTTCCCATCCACTCAACCATGGAGGTGGGTCATGGACTCCATTTCTACCTAGGGAAACAAACCGTAGCTTTTCTAATTTCCAGGTTACCTAAGAGGTCATCTATGGGGTCACTTAGAGCATGGACGCTTTAGTAGATGACTTGGGGGACTTGCTATGGTAAAGAAAAAGCATCATCCTGAGACCACCTGGTCCCCAATTTCTATTTCCTTTTCCTCTCATTTATCTAAGCCGTATCTCACTTGAGAAACATACTGTCCCCAAATCCATCTCTTACCAGGGAAATAACAGTAGAAAATATGAGCTTTTTAAATGTCCATGTCACCTGAGAGGTCATGTCTGGTCACTTAGAGCATGGACGCTTTAATAGATGATTGGGGGAGTTACTATGGTAAAGGAAAAGCATCATCCTGAGACCCACCTGGTCCCCAAGCTGCATTTCCCTTTTCCATGCCTTTGTCCAAACTGAATCCCATTTGCAGAATGTACTGTCCCTAAATTCATCTTAGAATGCTGTTTCCTTCAAAGTTAGCTCAGTTCCCATCTCCTCTCTGAAGTCTTGTGATCACTGCAGCTTATTATCCTTCAGCCCTAATGACAAGTCACCTGATACTTATTGTATATGTTTTGTATTTATTGATCGGAAACTACAAGTGTGGATGTAAAAAGATTCCTGAGTGCAGGAAAGCTGGCTCTTGTCTTTGTAACCCCATTGCCTAATACGACACCAACAGACAGTAGGCACTTATTGCGTGGTTGATGATGGATGAACCAGTTCTGTGAACACTCACCATGCACACTGGGTATTTTCAAAATGCCCAGTTCCCTAACTCCTCAAAGGTTCACACACGGCTCTTTTCCCCACCGGTGTTGTGGAGGCACTTTCCATTCTGCATCCGAACCAAACGGGGCCATAATGGAAATCTAAAGCAACAGAAGCGAATCTAATTATAGGACAACAAGGAAGTATTGATTCCTTTTAAAAGAATAGATTTTTTTTTTTTAATAAATGTATTGAGGGAATGCAACCATCTTATTTTGACCTTAATTACTATAAGGCTATTTTTTATTCCACCAAAACACTTTCTATTACTCTGAGGAAAAACATAACTTGTCATATTTTAGTCAACAAAACATGGACAAGGATGCCCTATTCTTCCTCTCCGGTGTGCACGACCGCAGTCCTGTGGAAAATAACTCCGCCCCACGTTGATGCGTCTGCAGATGCCACAAACGTCTCTTTGGACAAATGTCTGGCCCGGGCCGGGACGTGGCGCGGGCCAAAGCAAACACGCGCCGGCCCCGTTAGACAACACCTGCTAATCTGCGGCCGCGTCCACTCCACCGGACGCGTAAATGGATTAGAACTCCCTGGTGAGTTTCATCAATGGGCAGGATCCCGACGTTTTGCCCAACTGAACTCCCCACACAATCACTCAGTCTTAGTGCCTCTCCCTGGAGACGTCCCAGGAGCTAAACCCATGAGTTAACGATAATAGATCATTTGTTTTCGGCATGTTTTAGGCCTTCTGTCCTTTCTCTCTCCCTTTCCTGTGGCCTGGAAATAAAACAAACAAGGGGATGGGGCGGAGGATTTTATTTTCTCTGTCACAGACGGCTGTCACTGAATACACTCAAAGCGAGTGGGTTTAGTTCAAATAAAACTGTGTCTCTCAACTCCTATAAACATGGGAAGAGGAGGGGAGAGGAAAAGGAGGGAGGGCAGGCAGACATGTCAGAAAGGGCGTTTGTTCTTAATCATCACTTAAGCAGTGGTACATTGTGCTCCGAGGAGACAATCCGCCTGTCAGCTGGCACTATCATGCGTGATGTGTGTCAGGCCAGGTACGTTACGTATCCGCGCTGTCAATCAATTCAGCGCCGTACTCTTTCTTTAATAACCTTGCTCCTGGTAACGATGATGAGTTAAAGAAAAGAAAATCAAAATCCCTCCACTCCCTCGGGCTCAGAGTTCAGAGACCTTGTATCTATGGAGAATGTAAACATAGCCATTATCAGACTTCCCCCGTGTAAGATGGACTTCTCCAAGGCTTCAGTGCCCAGCGTGATGGCCAAACGAGATGGCGTTCAGGAGGTCCTTAGCACAGTGTCCTGAACCCGGCAGGGACAGCCCCTTCCCCTTCCCCCCGCACTGGGAGTCAACGGCACAGCACAGCCACTCAGCCGCCGTGAAAAGGAACCCCAGTCCGGAGGGAAGAAGAACTATCGAACCCGTATCCCGGCCAACCCAGGACACAAATGAGCCATTTCACAATGAGGTGTCAGCTTGTGCAACCTCCTAACAAAGTTGGGGCCCTTCCCAGAGAGAAGGAGCAGGGCTGCTGGACACTGCAGAGCCCAGGGCCAGGCGTTTGTGCCCTGTTTGTTTGTTGACCTTTGGTGAGTGAAGATTAGCACTTAGAGACCAAACACGAGGCAGCAAACGGACCTAGCTCCCACGGCTCCTGAGAATGCTCTTGATTTGTCTTGAGGACATTTTTAGGAAAACTGGATGCCCGTGCTATGGCTGGCTTGACCTCTTGAAGGTGGTCCACTTAGACCACTGGTCCAAAGGCAAGCAAGGGGCATGAAGGAAAACTTTCTCTGGTGTTCTTGGAATGCTCGGAGCCATCCACAGCTCATCCACATCTGCCCTTCCCAGAAGTTTCCCTGCCTTTAACTGTTAGCCACCTCTCCACACTTCCTTTTGATCTCATTATTTATAATGACTGATCTATGCAGATTTATCCCTAATAAAATGTAAACTCTTCGGGGGCAGGAATTGCTTTGCTTTTGGATCCCCAGCAAGAGTCATGTGGCTGCGCCTGCCCGTGGCAGACCCGAGCTAAAAGCTTTTTGAATTCAGTCGGACTGAATATTCCACCTCCTCATAGAAGAACAAGAAGCCGCTGACTCCTTCACTCTTTTGCCCTCCTAGGCCTGTGCCAGGCCGTCACTGGCTTCCCGATGTGGCGAGCCCAGACCTTCCCGCATGGCTGACCACTAGCAGAGCTCCTGCTTAGGACCCCGGAGAATCAGAGGGGCAGGGCCTCTCAGCAGGACGACGCCTAGATCTCCACACTGGCTTCCAGGGCCCTTCTGAATGAGGAAGAAGTGGAGAATCACCTCATGAGCAGCCCAGGTGTGAACTCCCTGGCTCAAAATGGCAGTTTCCCACTTGGGCCATGATACCCACAGGACTCCCCCGATACTCCAAAATGTCGGTCAGTGCCCTTGGCTCATGATTTATAATCTCAGGGCAATCATTGAGGGATCTGAAATGCCAATTTAAGGGCGGAAAGACCTTTTCATTCCTAAACACGAGTCTCAAGATTCCTTCCCTTTATAGCCTTTCTCCTTCAAAGGGGAGGGAAAATCTCCGGCCGGAGCTGGGAGCCAGGCACTCTGAGGCACACTGAACATCGTGTCCCTTTTTCAGGGAAGGAGGAGGACTTGAGCCCAAGAATGGCATGGGAATTTGTTTTGCAACCTTAAAAAAGACCATTGGATCTGTGAATGGTCACCCAAGCCTGAGGCACACACCATCTCCGCAGGCCCCGTGACCAGTCCCGGACCCGGAGACACACGCCCGTCCTGCGGCTGGCCGCTGCTGACTGAGCCTCTTGTTAAGGGATCATCCTGAACTCATTAGAAAGCCACTTCCATTACTCAGGGCCCCGGACTCATGTTCTCCCCAGCTTTCTCTTCCCTCGTGAATAGTCCCCATATTCCTTTACACTGTAATGAGATCCAGGCCAAGCTGGGGAGGGCGCGCGCTGGATGGAAGGGAAGGGCCCGGGCGCCCCAATCCTCGGAAGGATTATGTAAGGCAGAGGCTACAAAGCATGGGAATCAGCAGGCGCTCCCGCTGGTCCTGCTGCTCTTGGGGAAAGGGGGGGCTCTGTGTCACGGAAAATGTCCCCGCATCCTCCATGAACAGGATTACTTCCCTATGACCAGAACCGGCCTCGGGCGGTCCCTGCCCTCAAAGAGCTCCCACAGTACTAGGGGTGGGGACACATGGGGGAGCAGGGGCACAAATAAGATGGAAAGGGAGGAAAATAAGTAGCTCGTGCCTTGTGATCTGAGGGAACCCAGGGATTCCAAAGGGAAGAAAGAAAGAGAGAAGGAGGGAGGGAGGAAAGAAGGGTGAACAACTCATCCCAGCTTGAAACCAATTTAAGAAGGAATTGGCTTTTGAACTAAGAAATCAGATAGAAAAGAGACACCTGTGAGGCGACAAGATGTACGCATTTACCTCAGGCCAAGAGTAATCTAAGCAGGGTAAAGAACTCTGCTGAGAAAATGACCAAACGGATCCCAGATTGGGGTGGCCGGGAGGTCCAATGGGTTAAAGATGCGGGACTCAAAGATAAGAAGAGTGATTGGAGGTCGAAAGGAAGGGAAGGAGGAATGCTGTTCTCCCCTCCTGGGGCGTTCCTTCTGCTAGATCCCAACTCTGTGCCATCACGCTCCCCTCGCCACCTCCTAGCTTTTCTGCCAAACCCAGAAATAGCCCAGTCCCCAATCTCTGGAAACCCCATTTAAGGCTCAGCGTTTAAATTCATTTGTCACCAAACAGAAGCTCTGGGCCCAACTGCACTACTGTTCAATATCCTGCCGCAAGAAGGACTGACAGACCATTTCCAAAGAACTAGCTGATTATTAAAATTCAACGAAAATACATCATCAACGCATTAATATGAAGGACATGGAAATGGCTTAGCTTGATCGTGACATGACCCGTTTCCTTTCAGTCCTCCCATTGCTTTTGTCTAACGGTAAAAAATCTAATGTGGACATTTTACCCGCTGACGTGACAGTGTCTGGAAACCTCAGGGTCAGAAGCGGGGGAAGCTCAACAAGAGAAAGGGGTTCTGTAGGCAAACACTTCACCGGGGCCATGCTAGAAAATCCCACTCAGTGATGCATTTCTCCTGAAGCAAACCAATACATATAATAGACTTGAGAGGAGGCTCCTTAAAGGGGGCCCAGGGGCTTTACCAGAAGCCCAAAATGGAGCAGCATAGGAAAGAAAGAAAAGATGAAGAACATGTGCTTTAGAGTTACTGTCCAGGAGCTGAATGAATAATTCCCTTTTCTTCAGGTTCCACAAGCTGACAAAACACTTTCCACTTGAGAACCCCAGACAGCGGGCAATGGATAGTCTATGACTCCCATTTACAGAGGAGGAAATCAAGGGGAAATGGCGGCTTCCAAGGTCACATGTGTCGCCACTGGCTGAGTTGGCCATCAAAGCCAAGATCCAGGACAAGAACAAACTAAGTACAAAACATAAAGCAGGCAATGAACAGGTAAGAAAGCTAGACTGTGGGGATCAACCATTGTGAAACCCCAGAAACTGAAATCATTTGGACATTGGCTCATTGATCGATGAACACTCCTTTTCTTTTCTTTTCTTTTTTAATTTTATGTATATATATATATGTATATATATATGACAGTATGTATGCATGAGTAATTTTTTTAAATAACATTATCCCTTGTATTCATTTTTCAAATTATCCCCTCCCTCCCTCTACTCCCTCCCCTAGATGACAGGCAATCCCATACATTTTACATGTGTTACAATATAGTCTAGATACAATATATGTAACACTCCTTTTCTTAATGGGACAGAGACAGGGATACAGAACTTGAAGATTTCTGTGTATAATCTAGTCCAAGCCCCTCAATTTACCTTTGAGGAAAATGAGGCCCTGCAAGCTTAAGTGATTTCACCTAGAATAATCAGCTGGTAATCTTCAGAAACAAGATTTTAATTCAGGATCTCTGACATAAATCTAGTAGTCTTAACAGTGTGCCATTCATTACCCTGTGCGAGGAGCCAACTAGCATTATTAAGCACCTACTACGTATCATTAGAGAGCGAGACTAGACGGGCGACTTCATCAGCCCAGTGAAACTCCCTCCGCCAACCTTTGCTGAAACTTAGAATCATAAAGAATTGCCCAGAGCAATGACTAGAGAAGAGACTTGCTCAGGATAGGCAGCCGGTGTGTTTCTCAGCTAGGACACAGATCCGAGCTGTCGTTTATGCTACGGCACCAGAGGTGTTAAGCTCACAACCTTGGCTGTAAAACTCTCAAGTGAGATCAAACCAAATTAAAATGTAATTGGGAGATAGCTTAATAATAATTAAAAAAAATAAAACCAGCAAATATAAATAAATGAAATGAAAAAATATAATTCAACAGATATCATGTTAATGTGTAGTTTCCTAAGTCAACACACAACCAGCGTGTTCATTCTATTTGACTTTGATCCTGTAGGGTACTCTAGGTGCTGCCATTATTATCTGTATTTTGCTGAAAAGGATACTGAGGATGGGAGAAATAATGTTTGCCACAAAGCCCATGTTTACTTCAGGCGTCATATTTGCAAAGTGGATTCCAAAAATTTAGTTTTGTGTATATCATTCCTAAAATATCAATAAAATAGCAAATCCTTACAGTATTCAAGTACGAGGAGCTTCTATTTCAGAAAAAGAAAAAGAAAAGCCCAGAAATCAAACCCAAGGAGTTCTTTACAATAAGTCCAACAAAAGTGCCTTGGAAACTAAGAGAAAGGGAGAGGCTGTTTAAATTAGGGCCACTTTAATCAATAAATGGGGAAGCACTTCCTCAAAAAGAAGAGAATTCATTTTAAGCTAAAGAAATCTGCAGATGATGATCTTGTGAAGCCTCCTCTGGAGAGACCACCTGGATGGAGCTAAAGCCCATCTGCCTCAAAAGCAATTTTTCTGAGTGATATTTTCATTTCTTCTAAGCTGAGGATGTCAGAAGCTTTATTTAAAAAAAAAAAAAAAAAAAAAAGACACAAACCATGGATCAGTGGACGGCAAATCAGTGGTCATTTAAGTGGTCTTTAAGAAGGAAGTGGGGTAGGGAGGGGCATTCCAGAATACACTGAAGAATTCCTATGGAATATTAAAACCAATAGTAAAAAAAATCCTAGAAGTGAGATCATGGGGTCATAGGATCAAAGATCCAGAGCTGGGAAGAAAAGTCAGTGATTTGCCCCCCTTCTTTTTATAGAAAGAGACTAAGGCACAGAGGGGATCCCACGACTTGTCCATGCTCACACATGGACCTGAAGTAGGATTTGGATTCCTGCCTCCCCAGTTCCAAGTTCAGCCAGCCCAAATTCCCTTGGTCTTTGGAATTAGAGAATTCTCTATAAGGCACAATGGAATCCATATTGCTCAGACATGGGAATCTACATAAGAAAGAGACAGCAAATGTTTGTGTCTTTTCCTCCTCAAATATCAAGGGAAGAGCAGAGAACTTAATAAAAAACAGGACCTAGAAAAGGAAGAAGAAGCAAGAAGATGCATTGGTTGGATTCTATGGCTCTCTGATTCTCTCTCCCGACCGAACAAGAGGCCAGGAGTAAAGGGACGTCTCAGAAAGTGACAATGAATGGCAGCTTCCATCAGATGGTCAAGACCTGAGACCAGCGGCTATTCTTTGCCTTTTTTTAGGGCAAGTGTTACCCATAGTGCTTGAGGAGCACAGAAGTCGGGGGGAGGGAAGGGAGGAAGGTTGCTACCTCTGGTCTTTAGAACAGTGTAGCTCATAGTAGGAGCTTAATAGATGATGGTTAAATGAAAGGCACGGGCTTTAGAAATAAACACCCTAGAGATCCCGACATAGTTTGAGCAATTAAACGATGCTATTTCTCCATAAAAAACAATCTCTTGATTCAAATCAAAGTAAAGGTACTATGCTAAGCAGAAGGATTTCAAAGAAACCCCCAAATAGCCCTTTCCTTCAAGAACCTAGTAAATACTGGAATATCAGTTCACTCCATGTGTGTATGTAGAGCTATCCATATACATGGATGGATGTGTTATACACTGTAATGACTTGTAAGTGTATGCACATATTACACAGATATTATGGATGGGTATTGTGTACTTTATGTACATATATATCAGTCTATGAACTGATTATACAGGAAGATAAAGGAGCTATTTGATTAGAAATTGAATAAAAGAATTGAGAAATAAGCTCCCCTTGAATAGAATCATTGGAAATGTCTTTGGGATGCCCAGTAGAGCACAGGATGACACGGGTCTTCCCCCATGAGCTTCTAGGGAATCCCTACCCTGTGACATCTGAACCTCTTCACAACTTGGACCAAACTTACATTTTCACTCTTCTTTGATGTCATTCTGCATAATCTACCGTAGAGTGATAATGATCCAGACAGCCTTCTTCCCAAGTACAATGCTCCAACTCCCATCAGTCCCCATGCTTTTCATCCTCATCTTAGACTCATGGATTTCCTGATCAAGACTTAAATGACTCCTTCTACCCAAAGCTTTTCCAAGTTCCCACAGATGCTAAAAAATTCTTCTCCTTACCTTGGACATGCTCCAGATGAGATTTTTTTATAGACCTCTATACATACATACTTTCAGAATGAAGACTTCTTGAAGGTAGAGTTCGCTTTTCTTTTTGTAATCCCAGGGAAGTGCCAAGAGCACAGCAGGTGCTTAATAAATGGTTAGCTGATTGGCCTGCTATTCCGAATGCTTTTGTTCCGCATGGTTAGGTAATTAGGAAGATTTGGAATGGTGACACTGTTTTTTAAAATTAATTGTTTTATTCCCCAGATCGATGTTACTTCCAATCAATTTTCTCTGGGAAAATGCCTCAATTCTTGTACAATTTCTTGGTAGAAACTCAAAGATTACATTGGGGACGGTGTTGACTGAGGAAGATTTGTCATCTATATAGGTCTATAAAAATCCCTGCTGTTATAAAAATAGCTTCAAGGTGTGTAGATAGGAGACCCTAGCCCAGGAAATCATCCCATTTTAGGGTTCTAAAGGTTTCAAAGGTTCCATGAAGTTGGATAGAAAAAAAATTGCATCTTTATTTTCCTTAAAATCTCATTGAAATTAAGCATTTCTGTCAACTTCTCAAAAGCACGATTTAGAGAAAGGAATCACTAATGAGACAATCAGAGGGGTCCATGATATTAATAAAAATAAAAGAAAAGAAGACATCCTGAGCTAGAAAAAAGTTTAGTGAACATTCTGTCAATTATATGGGAAAAGAACACACTGATGAGCACGCTCCTATTTCTCCTGGAAACCTCTAACACACTATTAACACTCAGAGCAGAGCGGAGCTTCTTCCCTCACACTCCCAAAATGTGTTAGCGGCTCACACTGGGAAAACTTGGGAAATCAGGATTCTAGTCTCTTCCAGCACCATCAGCTCAAATGTGCAATTTTTCATTTCCCTTTCCATGGGGTAAGTCTCCTTGATGGATGGGTGCTTTCCCTAGTGTGCAGGAGCTAATATCAACTTTTGTCACAAGTAGTTCCACTTAGTAAGACCCTCCCCCCTTCTCTATTTGCTGACGTCCTATCCTGGGAGGATCAGAAGCCCACGCTCCCAATTCCCATTTCAGTGATCAGCCATCCCATGACCCATTGGAGGTGTTTTCACAGAAATGATTCATTCTTGGCAGGCCTGGAGGACAGAACCACTCCCGTATCACCTTCCTTGAGATTACTTCCATCACGGGGGTCACAAGCTGACATCCTGTGCAGCCTCCGTCCTCACCAGCACAAGCTGACATCCTGTGCAGCCTCCGTCCTCACCAGACATGCTTAATCATTGCAACTACGTGGACCATAAATCTCCTCAGTAGGAAAATCTTTTGGATGATGAGGTCACCTGTTCCTCAGAAGCAGCTGGGTGATGCAGAGGATAGACGGGCTGGCCTAAGTTCAAATCTGGCCTCAGACACTCACTAACGGGGAGAGCCTGGGCAAGTCATTTCATCATGTTTGCCTCAGTTTCCTAATTTGTAAAATGAGCTAGAGAGGAAAATGGCAAACTGCTGCAGTGTCTTTGCCAAGAAAACCCCAAATCAGGTCCCATAGAGTCAGACACTGATTAAAATGAAGAATAACAACATTTAATTAAAAAGCAAGACATAAAATGAGGATATCTTCAAATATTGGAGGGACTACCACGTGCAAGAAAAAACAGGCAATCTGCTTGGCCCAACAGGCCATGCCATTTACCAAGGAGAGTCCGTTTGGGGGAATGTCTTGAACTAGCTGCCTTCTGAGAGCTCCTGAAATTCTGTGAATCAGAAGAAATGGGTGGCAGTTGCCCCGAACAGGGGATCAGGAATATAATTATCTGGACTGCTCCCTCTGATAGGAGATCTTTCAGGAGAGGTCAAAGAATTGTTTATAGGGCATTTCATGGTGATGACTGATTACAAATGGACTTGGAGACCCCTATGGATCTCTCACTTTATTTCTCGTTTCAGGAAGGAGAGGAGGAAGAGGAGGATGTGGAAGGAGGAAGTGAACAGAGAAGATGCATCCTTAGAATTTGAGATATGGGATACAAAAATCAAGACTTTGTATGACCTGAGCTGGAGGTACTGTGGAACTGGGGGATGAGGATGGAACCAATGTGGAAGGAGGTGGATTCCAATCCTAGAGCTGCTATAAGAAACCATTATTATTTTTTTTTTTTAAAGAAGTGCTGCTAATTCTTTTTAAAAAAATAATAATGGTTTCTTATTTTTCAGAATTCATGCAAAGCTAGTTTTCCACATTGACCTTGTGGTCCAAGTCCTGATGCTGCTTCTAAATATTGTGTGACTCTAAACAAACCGACTTTCTCAGCATCCTGAGTATGATTTCCCTCCACTGAGTCGTGAGGAAAGCCCAGGGTCAAACTGATAATCCTCAGTAACTCTGAGATGTTGTTCTTATTACCATCCTTGTAATTGCTCTTCGCTTGGCTAGAGGCATTATTTTTAGCAGATCACTACGATCACCTTTTGGATATCCCTCATCACCAGGGAATGTTGGGTAATTCTTACAGAAAACAGGTTTGGTGCACACCGTATGGTCTCTGAGAGTGACCTCTCTATTCAAGATCAACAAACATGGATTAAGATCCCTTAATGTCAGGGCCTTCCTTCTGAAATTCCCTCAAATTTGCCCTGTGTATATGACAGTGTCTGGCTCATAGTAGCTTCCTAATAAAATTTTATTGAGATGTGTATGTATGTGGGCTTATATGTATGTGTATTCATATACATTCATATATATGCATATGTATATATGTTTATAGGTGTATATATTGTGCTTGTGTGTGTGTTTATAGTGAGCAAATGAGAAAGGGAAAGAGAAAATGAGAGCTTATGGATAACTGTTTATATATTATCTTCCCTATTAGGTGGTAAAGTCCTTTCTCTGTATTCCTGAAGCTCAGCACAATGTCCTGCACATAGTAGGGACTTCACAAATGATTGCTGTAAACATTAATAGCTAGAAGACAAAGAAATTCAAAAGCTGCTGCGGTCTCCAAGAAAATGATGTCCTATCACGGAAAAGTGAAAATGTGGGTGTGGGTGTGTTTGTGTCACGGGTGTGACTCTGGGAAGGAAAGGAGCACCAGTGACCAGGTGACTGAGGAAAAAGTGTGTCACAGAAAGTGGAACTTTTATTTGTCAAGCCTTACAGGAAGCAAGGGATCCCAGGTGGCCAAGGGAGGGAAGAAGGGCCTTGGAGAACAAGGCAGTGGGCCAAGGATGGCCTGTGCAAAGGGGCAGTGTCGGCAGGGGGAAGCAAGAGCTCAAAAACACAATTGGAAACACTTTTAAAGATTCCCCCACAGATCCTTCAAACTCCTGGGAAGCCAATTTCTTCCCAAGATCGGTTAATGATCTCTGCTTGGCCAAGAATCCATCATGGCGATCTCCCGTTAAAAGTATTTCCAGGAGACTGGACATGGGTCTATTTGGACACCTGCAAATTCAATGACTTCCTTATTTTCTCCTTCTCACAGGGCCCATCTGTCTGAGTAGGAGACTCCTTGGAACACTCCACAACGTGGTGAGCGTCCCAGAGGCAGTTTGCTAACAGTTATTTTCACAGTGCTGTGGGTTCCAGGTAGTTTTGTTGCTTTCTCTCACTTTTATTTCAGATTCTTCTTTATTTTTCGCTGTTTCAACAGACTGGATTTATTCTTGGAACGACCTAAGCTACAGGCAAGCTCTTGTCTTCTCCCTGCTTCCTACAAACAAAGCCAGACGACTGGTTACGGCAGGGCTAGAAATGGTTTTAATTGCACACTTCTCCTCCACCATGAGAGAATGCTAAGAGTGAAGGGAAAGGCAATACTGGAAGGGGTTAGATTTGAAGGGCCCCAGTAAATAACAGCCAGGATAAGAAGAGAGAAGTCTGGGAGTTTGCAAGTCACCGGGAAGAGATGAAGTAAGGGAGCGTTGAGAGCAAAACGGGTGATGGAAAGTTCTGGTTGTGTTAGAGACGAGGTCCATGACTGACTGTCCGGGAGAGTGAAATTTGCTATTTTTTACCATCTACATTTGGAAAAGGATTTCCTTCCTAGAAGTTCCCTCTGCCAGTGAAATGGAAGCTCTCTCTCAGTTCTGAAGTTCATCCATTAATGACTCATTCAATGTCACTCCTGAAAATGGTGTAGGTAAGAGTTCTAATTATTGCTTATAAATTTGGGCATTTTATTTCAAATACATTGGTTGCCCATCTGTTTGGAATATGATCTATGGTTATAGTGTAATATTATTATAATAGAAGGAAAGATAAATATGAGGAATACGGTGACACGGAGGGGCAGATTTCTATAAACTAATTCAAATTAATTATCAGAAGAAGGGGACAATGAACAAAAACTCCCATCCCTGTTGCTCTATCTTGATAATGACTACAATAACATCAATGAAAAGAATTAAAAGAAAACAATGACTGGTTTATTGCAATGTCCAATTTTGGACCTGGAGAATAAACAAGGAAATGAGAAGAAGTGGAGAACTCTGGGTAGTGTTCAGCAGACACAACCAGGTTGCTTCCTTTTACATATTTTTTCCTCTTAATAACAAAGAAAGATTCACCATGGTAGTGGTGGAGGAAATATCTAGAAAGCATTGTGTTAGAAAACAGAACCAAAAAGCCAATGAAACTTTAATTAAAAATAAAATAGACTAATGAATGAATAGCGTAGTAAATGAAACTCCCCTGAAATAAAACTGAAATGTAGATGCCCTCCTCCCTGCATAGCAGACAAAGGACTTGCGGGGTTTCCCAATCCATCGGATTTCTGAGTATTTTCTTCAGAAAGAAGAAATACCAAATTTGAGCCAGAGGATGCTTATGTGTCTTCTGGTGTGTGTGTGTGTGTGTGTGTGTGTGTGTGTGTGTGTATGTGCTAAGTGTGTATGTGTGTGTACTGTGTGTGTGAGGACTATTGTGTGCTTGTGTGTCCTAAGTGGGTGTGCCCTGTGCATGTGAGTGTGCACGTCTGTAGGAGATTGGTACAGAAGGCACGGACCCTATTCCCTTACTCTCTCCGCCTTGGGGACCACGGATTTCTTGAGCCCCTCTTTCCCCCCCACAGAAGCCCCCTGAAGGAGGAAGCCTCCCAGTGACTCAGCCCCCAGTAACTAAGCTCCGAGATGGCAGTAAGCTGGGAATAACCGCTCCACAACCGCTCCTCGCCGTTTCCTGAGCTAAGGGAGCCAAGCCAACTTCCTTCTCTTCAGCCCACACAGAGCCGGAGGCCCAGAAAGATGAGGAAAATGGTTTGCAGTTATGGGAGCCCCCCCCCCCATGAGGCTCCGTCACTTTGTGTCCTTCCTATCTCGTCTCGTTACATTGTGGCACGGATCTAGGAGAGAGGCCAGGCTGCTCGGCGTAGCTGATCCACCTGAACTCAGGACTAAGCAAGAGCCAGAAAGAACAAAATGCAGACAAGTCCCTGCAACTGGCCTCTGGGGGATGGCAGGTAACTGTCTTGGGCTGGAACATCCTGCGTTCTGGGGACAAGTCCCAGGCCGTGAGCAAATCTTGTGTCCCAGACTGAGAGCTGAAAAGGAACTCCAACCCCCCCCCCCCCTCCCATGGATGATTCCCTAGGAGGAGAACTGTTCCTGACTAAGTTCCAAGCCTCAGTGAATGATGCTGTCAGGGTTCAAATCCAGGCCCTCTCACTTCCCAAATCCACTGTGGTTCTCTTCAGATGTTACAGCTTCCTACAAGAGATTTGAGTTTTGTGAGAGGAAGGGAAAGATCAAGCAAAGACTGTGGCCGCTTTTCCCATGCCAGGGGCTGGACCGATTGTTGGGGATACAAAAAAGAATGTCTCTACCATAAGGAAACATTTGAACAGACAAAACAAAATGGCCCGTATCAATAAAGGAAGAATAAATGCGAATGTGATGCAGTTGAAATATAAGATAACTGGCGGATGAGAGCACTAGCATTTAGAAGAGTCGGGAAAGACTTCATCTATAAGATAAGATTTAATAGGGATAAATGAAGGGGGGTTAAAAGTTAATCTCAAAATTAAAATATGGCGGAAGTATGGTTCATGGATATGTCACCTGCAAACAACCTGAGGGTGTCATGGACTGCGAGCTCAGTGTAAGTCATGTGTCAAATAATGACTGATAAGTGGATGCAATCTTGGGCTCCATCCTCCCAAGCTGGAGGTGGGGGCTGGGGAGTGGAGGGTCCTCTGAACGTCTGGGCAAACTGCCTCTGGATTTATGCTTTTAGTTCTGTCCACACTGTAGGATGGCATTGATATGCTGGAATGAATGGGAAGAGGATGCCCCAGAAGATCATGTTGGGGCTGCCATCAGTTAATCAGGAGTACTCATGGGAAAAAGGGGTTGCCCTCGCTCTGATTGGCCACAGGGCCAAACAGGTGGCAGCAGATGCATGATGGAAGGAAGTAAAGTGCTGCTTCATTTCAGGGAATTTTTTTACTTAACAATAATATCTGGCCCCAAATGCCATGAACCACCACCAGAAAGTACTGGAGGTCCAAGCAGTGGGTGGGCAATCGGCAGCCAGGGAATGCCATAGAGACCCTTCTTTATCAGGTGCATATTGCCAGAAAAAGCCCAGAGGAGAGCCTTTAGCTCAGTGATGATTCTATGACTCTGTGGGATCAATGAGACAAATTTCGACTTGATGCTTCTCATTAGAATCAAGGAAAATGCCAACGCAAACACTGATGGGAAGTTGGTTATGGAGGCACCAGGAGAAATGATGGCCCAGGAGAGGCTAACCAGAGCCAGGGAGCCACAAACAGGGGTCGAGTCAGAGCAAAATGGTAGAACAGTCGCCACTGGCAGGACCTGATCTTCTCCATCCACGAGGGTTCCAGCAGATAGAGGGCAGCGGGGGCACCAAAGTGCATGGAACACAAAAGACTCAAGACTACGAAGCCCACTTCAGAAACTTCCTAGCTGTGCGATGTTAGGAAGTTCACTTACCCCTGTCTGCCTCAGTTTCCTCCTCTGTAAAATGAAATAGAGAAATGGCAAACCCTCCAGTGACCCAAAAGGGGTCAAAAAGATTTGACTAAAAAACACCTAAAAAGCAGATGGATTTCCGGAAGTCACCCTTTTGTGCCAGAGCTATAGAATATTAGAATGAGAAGAAAACATCTCCTTATTTAGTCTATTTACAGATAAAGAAACTGAGACCCAAGAAGGGCCAATGATTTGCTTATACACAAGAGGCAGAAAAAAATCCTTCCAATACTGGACTTTTTTTTTCCAATCTACTCCTCAGTCGCCTTCCTCCAATGTCTTGGATATTGATATTTAGAGCAATTCAGCCTTTAATCTTTGATGGAAGTTACTTAGATGAATCAAAGCCCTCGTCGTGCCAGGAAGCTTGGGGTACCATTTCAAATACTTATGAATCATAACTGATTGGCTTGCCAGGCTCCTTACAAAAATGGGATTGGGACCTTGATTCCTTTAAAGGAAAAAAAAAAAAAAATCAGAAAAAAACAATGACAGAGAGAAACAAGACAGAGACTAATAGATCAAGACCAGTACTTAGTCAGAGTTCTCAGGAAACAGGCCTTGACAGGGTGCCACTGAGCCAGAGTCCTGGGCCTGCCACAATGAGATCATAGCTAGAGCCGAGGCCTGATAGCCACCGTCCAGCCTTAGACGATGATAAAAGGCCAGCACTCCCCGGACGCTATCTCCCAAATGGCCCCGTTGGGGAGCCGGCTAGTTCACCCGGGAAGAAGGACACCAGCAGCAGGACTCCCACTCACTTATTGCCTCATGTATGTTTGTTGTAGAACTGGCCTTGAGGGCAACATGCCAATGAGAAGAAAATTAAACCCTTGTTCTTTTTCTCCTTTAACCAAATCTCACATTATATAAGAAGGCTCAAATGCATCAACAGCTAAATGACAGGGTTTGGATTATTTACCAGGAGGGTGGAGAGTTGGGGAGGGAGAGAAGAAAAGATTGAGCGAAGAAAGCAATTTATAATGGTTTATTTGCTTTTGATCATAGTTTTAAAAGTCAATATTTACCTCGAAACATAAGAAGGATGAATTGATGAAAAAATCCCTACATACCTTAACAAAGAGTTAAGGGCATCATGAGTAAGTGAGGCTGGGAGGGGGTGGAGGAGAATTTTCCTAGCTCCAGAATTGGAGGAAATGGGCAACGGAGAGGGTTTCCTCTACAGGTGCAAAAAAGACAAAGCTGTAACTAGGGAGGGGCTCTTATCCCAGAATGCCGGAGCTTAAAGAGCACTGGCAATACTCTCCTGACAATATTACTTCAGGAGGCAAAACCAATGAATCTACAAAGTCAGTAACAAGAAATAAATAATGAAGCACATAAAGTCTTTTAACTATGGTTATTATTAATCTCATCCTCCTCCTCATCGTCATAGTGCTCCATGCCCATCCCATCTTTCCCCATTTCCTTCCCTGAATATGATCTTACCATGAATGAGAGTCATGGGAATGGTGTCCTGGCTGTTCTATCTGAACCTCTTAGGGTACACCTTGAGGTTTCTCCTTTGTCCCAAAGCCTAGGACCTTCCTGTGCTCCAGAATCCTTTCTGACTCAACTGGGATTATCCCAAGTTCTGCAAGTCCAAGGCATAGATCTAAGTGAGGAATGGGGACCAGAGTTTCTGAAAAGTTAGGTTGCCTATCCATTTCAAGATATGCTCTGATCTCAAGCTTCCTATACTAGGAGAATGGGCGCTAAAAGTTTTGGCCACAGGACCAGTACTACCTCACATAAAACAGGGACAAAATAATCACCTATAATATTTTTCAGGTTTTCATTTGTTTGTTTTAAAGCTACATGTATTTTTGTCAAAGAAATTGATCTGGCACATGAGAACTAAAGTTTGAGATTCAAGTATCTGCTAAGTTTCTCTTACTGTGGTGAGATCCTGTTGATATACAGGCGGGCAAAATGATTGCTCCACGGGTAGGAAGGATGAAGTAACGTAACATTTGTTAGGCTCTATGATAACAACAGAGCAAAGAGGGAATGATGGAGAAGTCAAGATCATTCACAGAACGGCTTCTGGCTTTCACTTTAAGGTCAAATTTGGAAAATCTTTTCCCAAAAAGATCTAAAAGACGCAGGTCAAAACCCACAAGGTCTCCAAGGAGACCTCTATCTTGGAGGTTACCCATTCCACTTCTGCTGGAAGTGGATTAAAGTTCAGGATAAGAATTTCAACTGAAGTTCTCTTTCCAGGATCCACTGAGACATTGGATCTCAAAGCCTATACCAGGTTGCCACACACATGAGAAAGTTCTACTAACTGGTAAGTAAGGGAATCAATTACAGAGCCAAGGAGGGCTTCAAAAATATTGGATTTGGAGAAAGAGAATAAAAGCTCAAACGCCCCACGTATTATCTATGTGACATTAAATAAATGAGCCAAAAATGAGTAAAAAATGTTTTTAAAAAAATGAGCCATCCCCTCAAGATCTGTTTATCTATCTGTATAAGGAGAAAGCTGGACCAGATGCCTTCTAAAATGCCTTGTAACTCTAATGCTATAACCCTATAATCACCAATGGGGGAGCTACCAAATGATGAATGGGATGGAGTAGGGGAGGGAAGCACAAGATTTGGGAAAATATTCTACTGAGTGTGCATTACCCATAATCCACAGCTGAAATCAAAGATCCCTGAAATTCTTAATATACATAGAAGACTCAGTGGAAGAGCTTGGCTATAATATTATCCTTTGGCTATCTTGAAGATCACTAGGACTTCATAATAATTTGGGAAATTACCCGTGGAAAAACTGTATTTCTCTCAACACAAGCAATGTAAAATCAGATGTCTGAAACTCATTGAAATGGCCCAGTCAAGCAGCTCAGACAGCCTAAAAGTAGTCAGAAGGAGGACTTGAAAAGAAATGACTAACATGGATCAAGGTCTTCTTCTTCCTGCTAGACTTTCCCGCCCCCCCCCCCCCCCAGGAGACCAGAACATTCGAACACAGCATGTCAAAGATGCTACTTTCCAAGGTCTACCTGCACATCTAGCCTGTGAAAATTGTCTTCCCATTGTCCCTTGGCATAATTAAAGTTATTCCCTAAACTTCTAACCCAACATCCCCAATGCATTTCCATGTCTATTTGGATCTATGTGGCAAAATATTAATCTCCATTTCTGGTGTTCTTTTCTATCTTCAACATGATGGACTTGATGATTATTTCTATAGTTTTCTTTTTAAGAGTGTGCTTTGGGACAAGAGATTTAACACAGCTATACCCTGGAACTCTTACTCACAGGGTATAAAGCCTAATCCATAAGGTCTCTAAGTATATATTATAAAACAACGACAGCAATAATAATAATGGCAATAAGAGCACCTCTGCAATAACATTGGGGAGGAGGAGGGATGGAAGGAGAGAGAGAGGGAGAGAAAGAAGAGAGAGAGATGGAAGAAGAGAGGGAGGGAAGGAGAGAGAGGAAGACAGAGAGAGGGGAGGGAGGAGGAGGGATGGAAGGAGAGAGAGAGGGAGAGAAAGAAGAGAGAGAGAGAGAGAGAGAGAGAGAGAGAGAGAGAGAGAGAGAGAGAGAGAGAGAGAGAGAGAGAGATGGAAGGAAAGAAAGGAGAAAGATTGAGAGAGAGAGAGTGTGCACTACACAAAGACCATTCTATCTTTCCTCCATCCCACTTTCCTTTGTTTCTACATTTGAATGCCTCATTAAAAGATCACTTCAGCAACAGAGAGAGGTCAGAGAAAGCTCATTCCTTTGCATAGCCCCTTTTGCAGAGAGAACAGGCTCTTTAACTGGTGAAAGGGCCAAGCACCTGGAGGCATTTCTGTCTGTGTCCAGCCCTCTGATTTCATTAGTGAGTCATTCAGCTTGCAGAATTGTCACTTCCCAGGATTCAACCCTCACCAAGAAGCATAAGGATGATTGAGAAAGGTTGCAGGCAATTATCAGCAGGATCAAGGACTAATGTGTTAATATCATTAGCAGAATGGGATTAGCCGCCCCCATATATACCCATCAACGACTACAACTATCCCCTTGTGGTACATATAAGAATTTCCCTTATAAGTATTTGTCATACACAAATAAACAAACAAAGATCAGCAGATATTTATAGATAAGTTTACAATTTTTCTGTTAATCTATCCATTTATCATCTATGCATATATATAGATACATAGATATGCACACATATAAGACTAGATGCTATATATATACACATACTTATTATATGTACCTATACACACACACACACACACACACACACACTTATATGTGGGGGATGTCTATGTATGAGGTACACATATGCATGTATGGATATAGGACACCAGCTATATGATCATGAATATGTCCCTTAACCCCATTTACTTCAGTTTCCTGAAGCTGGAGAAGGAAATGGCAAAGCCTTCCACGGTCTCTGCCAAGAAAAGCCCTAAAAGGGGTCACCAAAAGAAATGGCTGAAAACAACTAATGCATGCAGACGTGGACACACAGCTGGCACATTTGCAGCGTGCTGGGTCAAGAAGCCTTGCTAGAAAATCAAGCCACAGACACTTAGCAACTATATGATCCTGAACAAGTCACCAGCCCTCTGCTTTCCTCAGTTTAATCAACTGTAAAATGGGGATAATAACACCCAGCCTGCAGAGGTCAGATGATATTTATAAGAACCTTAACACAGGGATTCATGGAGGAGGCACTTGGTACAGGCTTGTTTCCTTCTTTCATGGGTTATGTGTCATTTTCAGCTTTATACCAGATGATTAAATAGAATCTGGGGAGAAACACCTTTTAAAGGGAAAAATCACTTTTTAAAACATATTTCCATTCCCTGACATATTTTCCCTTCAGTTTTTTGGAGTTTGTTATTAAAATCAAGGACTATATTTTTAAAGTGCTTTGTTCCCACAACCCCATTAGGTACAAAGGACTCATTTTCTTCCCATTTTATAGATGAGAATGTTGAGATTGAAACCAGTAAAAGTGTGTGGTACTTACACCATGCAGAAGTGCAGTTCCTTTAAGACACGGAGGTGGGACGGGCATGTGAGTGAACCAAGACTGTCATGGGAACTGGCTGCTTCCTCTCTAGGTAACCCAAGATATCTTTCCAGTGGAGAAGGGCCTCAGTCTGACCAAACATTTCTCCCAAGCTGCTCTCAGGGACTTGCTTTCCTCTGACTAAGCATCATATGCTTGTGGGGCATCCAGGCAAGAAGGCAACAGCTGTCTCTCCCCCAGAGCAACAACCAGCCCACAGGCCAGCCAAAGGATGCTTTTCTCCACTGGCCTCCTACCAACTGCCTCTTTATGTCACCACAATTGCCCTGTAAACGATCAGTCCCATTAATAAGTCGCTTTTCAGAAAAGAGGCTGAAAATCACGCTGTCAGTTCGACTTTTGCCTTAGAGAGAAATGATGTTCCATGGTTATACAAAATCCATATCCTGGCATTCGGACTCACACAGGCCTCGGCCCCAGTGTGGCTCACCGACACGGTAACACGAAATAAAATCACTCTCCTTCCAGACCGCTTTCCAGTGTTCCCAGCTCTTCCCATCCACAAGGATGCCCCTTCTGAGGGAGTTTATGCTTTTTAAACTTGTCAAACACTGAGTTCGTGAGATCAGGTATTTCTGATGCTTCTTTGTTTCATCTGATTTTCTTTTTCCCTCAATCTCTCTTTTAAAACCAGCACCTAATACTTTTAATGATTAATACTTTTATTATACTTAAATAAATAAAATACTTATTTTATTAAAATATAAAAATATATATTAAAAATAAATTAAATTATACTTAAATTAAATAAATAAGTATTTAATACTTAATACTTAAAATTTGGAGTTTTTAGAGTAAAACCTTATGCCCTATTCACAATAAAGTTAATATGAATATAGGACTTAAGTATTTACCAAAAGGTTATTTTTCTTTCCCTGTCTCTGTCTCTCTGTGTGTTTCTGTGCCTCTCCCTCTCTCTCCCCTTAGCTTGAAATTCACTTAGTAATGAAATGTCCATTATTTTGTGTCTCTATAGAAACAATTCAGTTAAGACCAAAACCTTATGCCATATTCACACTAAAGTCAATAGGAATACATGACCTGAGTATTTACTAAAAGGTTATTTCTCTCTCCCTGTCTCCGTCTCTGTGTCACTGTGCCTGTGTCTCTCCCTCTCTCTCTTTCTCCCCTACCTTGACTTTTTAGATTCATTTAGTAATGAAAATGTCCATATTTTGTGTCTCTATAGAAACAATTCAGTTTAGACCAAAACCTTATGTCATATTCGCAGTAATATGAATTCATGACCTGAGTATTTACTAAAAGGTTATTTCTCTCTCCCTGTCTCTGTCTGTCTCTCTGTGTGTCTCTCCTTCTCTCTCTTTCCCCTAAGTTGAGATTTTAGATTCATTTAGTAATGAAAATGTCTATTATTTTGGGTCTCTATAGCAACAATTTAGTTTAGACCAAAACCTTATGCCATATTCGCAGTAAAGACAATGTGAATACATGACCTAAGTTTTTGCTAAAAGGTTATTTCTCACTCCCTGTCTCTGTCTCTGTTTCTCTGTGTGTCTCTTATCTCCCTCCTTCCCTTCCTCCCTCCCCCCCCTCTCTCTCTCTCCCCTTCCTTGAGATTTTAGATTCATTTAGTAATGAAAATGTCCATTATTTTGTGTCTCTATAGCAACAATTCAGTTTAGACCAAAATCTTATTCCATATTTGCAGTAAAGACAATGTGAATACATGACCTAAGTTTTTACTAAAAGGTTATTTCTCACTCCCTGTCTCTCTCTCTCTCTCTCTCTCTCTCTCTCTCTCTCTCTCTCTCTCTCTCTCTCTCTCTCTCTCTCTCTCTCTCTCTCTCCTTCCTTGAGATTTTAGATTCATTTAGTAATGAAAATGTCCATTACTTTGTGTCTCTATAGCAACAATTCAGTTTAGATCATATTCACACTAAAGTCAATATGAACAAATGACCTGAGTATTTACTAACAGGTTATTTCTCTCTCCTTATCTCTGTCTCTGTCTCTCTGTGTGTCTCTCCCTCTCCCTCCCTCTCCTTCTCCCCTTCCTTGAGATTTTAGATTCATTTAATAATGAAAATGTCCATTATTTTGGGTCTCTATAGAAACAATTCAGTTTAGTCCAAAACCTTATGCCACATTTGCAATAAAATCAATATGAATTCATGACATAAACATTTACTAAAAGCTATACCAATTTCTTTCCCGCACCCCTCCAGATCACTGCCTTCTTGTGAAAGGACTTGAGTAGCTGAATGAAAATATGAGTAATACCATGATGGCTACCCAAGATGGGGAGGTCATAGTGGAGAGTTCTGGCAAAAAAGATGATCCACTGGAGAAGGAAATGGCAAAGCACTCAGTATCTTTGTCAAGAAAACCCTGTGCATGATACTAAGAAGAGAAAAGACATGACATTGGAAGATGAGCCCCTCGAGGTAGAAGGTGTTCAATACTCTACTGGGAAAAAGCGGAGCAATTCCAAGTAGCTCAGGACTAAGACAAAGTGGCTGGGTTGAAGCCAAAAGGAGGCTCAATGGGGATATGTCTGGTACAAAAAGAAAAAGGGGATGATAGAGAATAAGATGGCTAAGGAGTGTCAATGAAACAAAAAACAGGCTTTGAGAAATAGAGGAAGAAAGAAGGGTCTGGTGTGCTAGGACGTGGTTTCAGGAAGAATAGGATGTGACTGAATGATTGAATGACATCAACGCTGACATACCAATTTCTTAACAAACACACACAGAGCAAATAAAGATATAGAAATACAGACATAGCTATAATATATAAGATCAGCTACTTCCCATCACTAAGGCTAGAGGCCACCAAAGAAATGTAGATCATTTTAATTGCATGCAATTTTGTACAAACCAAATCAATAAACTAGGATTGGATTAAAAAAAAAAAAAAAAAAAAAAAAAAAAGGAAGCAACTGAAGGGAAAAAACAGTTAACAAATATCTTTAATTAGTATTGAAAAGGTAACTAACAGGAACGTCCCGGACTGATAGAGAAGTGCGCAATGATCTAAACAAACAGTTCTCAGAAGCAATTTTTCTAAACGTCAGTCTTGACAAATTCAATGGTTATCTATTACCCCATGAGGAAGAGCAGAATCCTAGGGTCCCCTTATCCCAGGAACCACCCCACCCCCAGGAGGGAGGAAAAGAGGAAGGAATAAAGGAAAGAAGGGGGGGAAAGAAGAAAACAAACCATTTAAATCTGAGAATGTCTTAATTTTGCAAATGTCATGTGTGCCTCTGAGTAGAGATGAGGCTAATCATTCCCAAAAAGAATCCACTCGCAGTGAACCAACCAGACAGATTTTATTTTTTAACTTTTAAAATCCAATCATGGAGCTGGCTAATTTACTCCAGCATTATCCAATCAACAAAACCAAGGACTCAGCAAGTTTTCACAAACTGAGCCAGAGAGAATGAAAGCAAGAACTTGGGATGAGCCATCTAGAACTGCCTCAGAGACCCCCTACCCCAGATCACTCCTTTTATAGGTAAGGATATTGGAACCAGGGATTTTGCAAGGTCTCTTGGAGAGGGAGCAGTCCATGAGGGGTCCACTACTGAGGGACAGAGACACAGAGAGAGAGACAGACAGAGCTTCTCTCTCTACATATGGGAATCCTTCTGTCACATGCGTGCGTGTATACCACGTTGAATGATGGTGTATTTACACTGCATTGCGCCATATTGCATTATTTTATATGCTATAAAACTTGATGATATTCTCTCATATTAAATCGTATTTTATACCATGTCACAGTCACCAGACATTGCGTAAGCCCCTTATGGATGGATTCTAGGCACTGGACTTGGATTCTGGTTATCCAAGAAGTCTCAGTGTCGTTTTAAATGAGTAAAGCTTTCTTAAGCCATTAACATTTACAACTAAGACGTAGGATGCTGGGTTCATTATCACAGCATATGCTGTCATATCATGGCGCATGATGACAGAGGGTATCCCGTCTTATGTCACAATATATCATATGATGTCATTTACATCGTTCCCGACCCAAGCCTGATGGAATAAGGTAGGTGCTTCTCTTCCTCTTGGCCTGGGGACCACCAGGAGTCATTGGGCAATAACTACTCCCCCCTGCACAAGACCATTTCTTCTTGATTACAGGGAAGCCTCACACGGCGGGCACGTGGTACAGTGTTGGACGGAACTCCAGCGCAGAGTTCCAACTTCCCGCTGCTCCCGAGGACACTCCCCCAGACACAGTCGTTTTAATGAGACTCAGCGTCCCACGGAGATTTTAATGGCTGCATTTTAGCCGCCTTCAAACTTTTCCTTTCCTGGAGGTGGAAAGCAGGAAGAAGAACAGAGGCACCTCTGGCTCTTTCAGTGCTGGAGAAAGGCAATTAAATCCATTCTCAAAGTCACCCTCCACACAGAAACACACATCCACGTACACACACCCATCATCATCATCTTCATCATCACCATCCACAATGCAGTGCGGGCATAATTCCCTCTGAGCTACACACCAGTTTGTTATTTATGGCAACATTTTCTGGCAGTTGTAGAGAGCCTCAGAGCGGCGATGGCCTCCAATTGTGGCCGTAGCGAGCACCAGAGATTTCCATTGTTGGAGCTTCCTTCATTTTCCTTTTATTCCCACTCACCCTGAGGTCCCCGAAGCCTCCGAGGGTGCCAGGTGGCCGAGGAGCCGCAAGGTGCCGAGCAGGACGAATTGAGCGTTTTCTCCACAACGCCTGGAAACACACCCCACTCGGGGTCACTCAGATGAGAGAGAGAGCATGGAGGCCAAGGGCGAGCCTGCAGCAGCCCCTAGCATCCCCTCTGCTACCTCCAAAACAGCCACGGTCGAGTTTTTGGCAGGATGGAAGCAGATCAGAAGAGTTTGATTCACCCATCATTCCTCTTTTTGATTTCACAAGAAGGTGATGAAATATTAAAAAAAAAAAAAAAATAGTTACAAATTAATGACCCCTGCAGCACTCCCAGAGCTTCTCTTGAATTCAGCAACCAGAACAACAGACACTGAAGAGAGGCCGTGGGACCCCACTGTGAATGACTCCATTGCATGGTTTCTAAGTCCTTAGGCCACATTAATTCTAATAAATGCCTTTCAACAAATAGCACACCCCAGAAGCCATTACACAGACTTGATGTGAAAATGAGGTCCCGTCCATGAATGACTCAATTGGGAGTGAAATGATTGAGGTTACGACTGGTACCCACAAAGCAAAGCCAACATGGAGGCAGTTAGCTCCCAAGCAAGCTGGCTGACTAACCGTAACTTTGAAAGGATGACTATAAATAAATCATTTTTATGGGGTGACTCATGTCCAAAAGAGTCAGAGCGAGTCCTTCTGGGCCTGAAGTGTTCAGGTGAGACTCAAAGGGAGTCCGTCTGTGTCTGTGAAGGTGAAGGATTTACAACCACCTAATCACTTGGTTAAGGGCTGGCCTGGTCTGCCATTCTGGGTTCCATCCATCCACTCCCAACGCCCTCTGGGCTAGGACTTCTCCCACCGTGGCAGAGTGCAAGGGAAGCAGCCTTACCGCTGTAATCCAGGCATTTGACTGGACTGACGAGTTTTCTCTTTACAAGCAGGGCAATCTTCGAAACTCAGTCAGACTTGAAGAGGAACCTACTCTCTGACCCTCACATTGAGCAGGATTCTTGGCATCCATCAGGGAACTATCCTCAAGTCCCAAGGAGCGTGGAGCTAAGGAAGGCTGAATCTCCTGAGGAAGGAGTGGGAGCAGGAGAGCCCGATGTGGTTAGAGCACCATGGGAAGATGCCTTTGCTGACACTGTCGGCTCTTTTGGAGAGAAGTCCCCTTATCTCATGATGGGCGAAGGAGCTACGAGAAATCCTTGTGTTCTCACCTCCTTTTTTTCCATTTTCTTGCTGCTAGGAGTTGGAAACTTGGATTGTTGGGGCCCAACGGGGCATGGATTTGTACCCATTGCTATTGCTCCTTCAGATACAGTAAAGTATCATATTTTGGGGATATTTTTAATGATCTAATTTTATATTGTCATTGATTAATTATGCCAGTCAACGTGGCCCATTTGGGAACATCATGTCATCTAATCTTCAAAATGACAGTGATAGCTACAGAGTCAGTCTAGTGGTACATAGGATAGAGTCCTGAACGTGGAGTTAGGAGGTCTCAATTTAAACCTTGTCTCAGATATTTACTCACTGATGATCCTGACCAAGTCAGCTAAGTCCTTACTCTCAGTCTGTTTATCTTTAGAGACTATTTTTGTGTGCTTGTATATGTGTATTGAACTAGAAACTTCCCCTGCTAGATCATTTGCTTGAACTTCCCCTACTCATTTATTCATAATTACACACACACACACATACACACACACACACACACACACACACACACACACACACACGCACCACTGTGATTATTTGGTGGGGTCCATAATATGAGGTATTCAACCAGCCAAAGCTGAAAAAAGTCCCAGAAGGAAAAGATATTGTTCCATTACAAAGTTGAAATGTTAACCCTATTAATAGTTCCTGACAGAAGAATATGGACATTGTTTCCTTAAAGGCTCCTGGATTCTAGTTCGGGTAAGGGAACATTGGGGGAAGGATGCAGGTGTGACAGAATTCCCATGTTGCTCACATTTAGGAGAGGAAAAAGTGGTCCCTTCAGTTAGAAACTACCCATCCCACCCAGGGGCAGCTTTCAAAGTCGGAGTAACATGATTTAAGGAGAGAATTAATGACAGGAAATTTATGGGCAGGAAGCAAAAGAAGGGCAACTTCTATTGTGTTGACTGCCAAGGAAAGGAAACTGGGTTACTAGACCATGCCCAACCCACCATCCACAGTCAACAGGATATCTGGGGAATTGCCAAGAACCTTCATGGTCCAGGAGTCTCGGTGTGCTGAGGGATGGTCCAAAAGAAAGTTAGAGACTCCAATAAAGTTGCAAATCATAATTTGCAATGGACTTATCTATTTCGAAACCAGAAGCAAAAACAAATGAACGAGTGAATGAAGGAGCGAAAATCTGTTGTGGAACATCCAAGGGGAGCATCACATAGTGTAAAGAGCCCCGGGTTAATACTCAGACCTTCCATATCCTGCCTGTAAAACCCACAGGACCCTGATCTGGGACTCATTTTTCTCACTTAGAAAATGACTTGTTAAGACTAAATGACTTTTTGGATAGAAATCAGGAGGATCTGAGTTCAAATCTGATCTCAGACACTTAACACTTTCTAGCTGTGTGACCCTGGGCCAATTGCCTCAGGGGAAAAAGAAGATTAAATGATTTTTAAAGCTCCTTATAGCTCCAAATACATACATATATATATATATATACACATATATATAAAGCCTTCCAAAATAAGTTTCAGATAAATTTGAGGGGCCACAAAGTGATAAGAGAAGAAGAATCAAGTACAGCTATTAACTCATGCTTGTGCCTTTTATTCCAAAGAATTCTTTGAGGGGTGGAATAAAATTGGTAGATGGGTAGTACCTTGGATAGAGCACTGAACTGAAATCACAAAGTCCTGAGTTCAAATCCAACCTCAGACTGTTACTAGAGGTATGGGTCTTGGAAAAGCTCTGTCTTCCTCAGGTTCCTCAACTGTAAAATGGGTGTAAGAAAACTACCTACTGCTTTTTACCTCTCTCAACGGCAGCAACATGGGGATTTTATCATATGCATCCTTCCCCAAGGGTTCTCTTAAATAGAATACAGGAGCACTGGAGGAGGCAATGGTCATCTGCTTCTGTCAGGAAGTGTTGTGAGGACAAAGTGAACATTGAAAGTGCTCTGCAAACCTGGAATCGCTCTCTCAATAAATGGGGTTGCCATAGTTGCTGGACAGATGGAAACACTGAGTCTCTCTCAGATGTAGTGATTGTCGAGAGTGAGGGCCAGTGATATAATCAGCTCCTCAACAAACACCTATCAGGTGCTTCCTCAGGGCCAGAGGGACCTCCAGCCCTTCTGGCCCTCATGTTTTCCTAGATCTCGTCTTCTCTCTCCACAGGAAGCCTCAGGACTTGGGCTACGGGTTTCCTGGCAATCCCTGGCTCAGCCCTCCCGCTTTATCAGCAGCTGTCCAGACCGGGGTTGTTTGTCTGCAGAAGGCAACGCAGACTAAAAGCCTCCCCGAAGATCCAGGAGATATTCTGAAGAAGCTGCCTCCTAATGCAGTCTGGCAAAATCCTCAGGGGCCGGACTACCAAAAGCTCCAGGGGCCCCACCGATGTCAAGGGCAGGAGCAAGCAGAAGAAGCCCTAAAGCCAGGCTGGTCATCGCAGACTCTGACGAGTTGAATATATCAAAAACTTCATCATCAAGGGCACTCCTGCCAAAGATAGAACTCACTCCACGAGCAAACAGCTCATGCTCAGATCTTCCCATAGGTTCAACACAAGTGATCTACCCCAGCCCCTAGTAGAGGAGGATTCTGGGAATTCTTCAGAAAATCCCAGTGGAGCACAGAAGATGCCCAGTGGTTACCCTTGATCCTCAAAATATGACCACTGTATCTTTTGTTCTGCTCCCAGTGCTGGGTAGACATTCATGGTATGAACCATCTCCCTCACAAATGCAGCTTCCCAGCCTTTCAGAGGATGCTCATGTCCCTCCTCTGCCTGCCTTCCAACAACCTTTGGGAAGATTCATTTCCCATTCACTGGAGACTATGGTATGTTTCACAACCGTACAAAGATGATGGAAGAACATTGGTATTAAAAAGGCCTTCATTTCAAAAGGAGACTTGGGGATCCTTCATGGGTCCTTTCCCTAAAAACCCAGCTTGCTCTGCCCATCCTGTTCTCTTCTGAGCCCAGCTCACCGGCAGACCTTCCAGGAGAAACGCTAGTGAATGATCACTAACAGAGACGCCTCTGCAAAAATGATACAAAACACTCATCCAAGCCGAGCAAGATCTTCACAATCCCTACCTATTTCTGGGGCAAAAAGTCCCCCAAGTATGAGTTTCGTGAGCACAGGACACTACCTTTTGCCTCAGATACAATGTGTAGAATCAGATCACATCGAATGACCTTTGAATCTCTCAAGTTTCCTCACGGAAAAATGGGTAAGTAGAAGAAAACCAATTTAATAAAAACAGGACATTATTACCCCAAGAATTATAAAGGGTTCACATCTATTAATCCTTTTCCACACAGGTTGGGAGTTTCCATGGGGCCTAAGGAGAACTGATTCAAGCTTGGCTTACTAAGGAGATTTCAATGGAAGGCCCTGAAAATCATCAAAAGATTAGTAGCGAATGATGATCCCACTGCTCTACTCACCCTCTTTATGACTCACTGACCCACGTCAAACAGTCAACAGGCATTTTAGGCACCTACTGTGTACGATAGCCTTGTGCTAGATTGCGACTGTCTTCCCTGAACATCCATGAGAATGTAATTTATATTATATTAGGAGTAAGCTCCTAGAACACAGGGAATTTGTAGTAAAGGCCATCCCTTCTCTAATGTAGCACAAGCAGAAACGTCCTGGCTAACCACCTTCTCTTTGTGTGATATCTCCTCCATCACTAAGTCCAGCCCAGCACACGTCACACTACTTGGAACACAAGAGTAAGCATTTAATAAGTGCTCGTTGATTCAATCTGATGTCAAAGCAAGCCCTAACAGAGTGGTTTTCACCAAGCACAAAACTGGGTAAGTACATGGACCAGAGTTGTGAAGGATGATGGCAGGAAGGCCAGATGTTGGCCATGGAGACAGAACAAAGAGCAGCGATGTCCACAGTGATGGCCATCCTCGGGCATGAGGGCTGAGGAGGTGGGCGGCCTGGCCCGTGGGCCACTCCTACAAATGCCCACTTTTCTCTGAACCCATCCCACAGCACGCCAGTCGTACAGGATGCTCTAAAGCACAAACACTTTTCTAATGAGAAATCTCAGCCCCACTCTCTCATCTTTAAATAGTCAGGTGACTCACCCATTTTTGAGATGTTCTGTGCATCAAAAAAGGAAGCATCAAAGATAGGCATTCACAGGAAACCTTTCTAGGACTTTTCAAGTCCCTCTTAATTACAACGCGACACATTTACCCAGACGTCATCATCTTTGGCACAAATTTTTAATATTTTGTGTGTGCAATTATTGTCCTCACAGCATATAATTATGTGAGCCAATAAATATTAACACATCTAATTCAAACTCACCAGAGCGGAGATAATTCAAGAAAAAAAGACGCCCCTCCGTTAACTCCCTCCCTCCTCCTCCGTGCCCAACTATGGCAAGAGGAAGGTGAGGAAGCGTCTTCCTTTCATTCCTAAATGGAGAACAGCCATGGAGAAAGAACAGTCTCCCCCACCCCCCGCCATTTCCTGCATGTTCTAATTTAAGTGAGTTTTACTAGCAGTGCGGTGATCTCACTGTGTTTCCTTCGTGGGAGAAAGCATCTCTTCTGGAGAATGGCAGGAAACTATCATCCCAAAGGAGGGGGATCGTACCAGAGCTGATATCCTTTGCTGATATCCACTTATGAAAAACTGTAAATCTGAACCCTATGTTTACAATGTTAATGGCAAACCTTCAAGGGTTTAAGTAGGAGATGAGTTTATTTGTTCCAAAAGGGAACGGATTTATGTTCTCAATAAAAGCCGATAGCTTCTGAGGGGCATGTGGAGGCAGAGGCTCAATGAATTACAGCTCTGTTAAGGGCTATGGGGAATGATGACAAAAGAGAGGGATAGCTTTAGAGTTCACAGTTGTCTAAAACTTTGGAGGAAATTGCTCAAGAAAAAGTCTGTTATCATTTCTTGAACTAACAAAGACTGCCTTTTAGAAGACAGGAATATGGGGAAGAACTACTGAGCTTTACTCAAAGTCCATCCGGGAAAATGGTGGAAAGAGCAAAGGATCATTGATCGGTAGCGGCGAGAACAGGACTGACCGTGAAGCTCATCCCTCACTGACCGGGTAAGAGACTGAAACAAGACGGGTGAGGCGACTGAAGAGCCTTTCTCTCCAAGTGACAGAGAAATCCAAGAAGAAAGGAGTCAGAATTTCTACTTTTCCTCTATCCAGTTGATGCACGTGACTGTCAAAGAGTCAAAAGGGGAAAACTGAATGGAAGTTAGGAATACAGCTCCAGAACCGCGGTATTAGCAGAGTGGTCTCACTGCCCTCGATCGGGCTGCTGATGTTGGCTGGAGGCTAGAGGTGCCTGAATCCCCCAGCTTCTGCTGATTCTGCTGAAAAGATGAGGGGGACCCAGTTCATAATGTATCTCTCCAGTGGCCCAGTGGCCGCTTTAGAATGGATACTAGAAGCTGTTGTGAGTGGAGAGAAAGGCCAGGTGGCGGCGTGCAGGGATTGCCCTCATTGAAAGGTTGACACAAGCAGAGCAAAGATGGGAAGCCCGGGATCCCACCTGCACCGTCACTCAGAAATACGGGATGATGCTCGAAAGGGTCAACAAGGGGGAAACACGCGGCACATCTGATAGTATTTATTTCACCAGGGGAGAGCTGCATGCTGAAGGCCACCTAAACCAGAGGGAGATCTGCAGCAATCCTCCCACCAACCCCAGGCCGATTATTCATGTCGTAAAAGCTTCTCCTGTGCATCTGTATGTTGCATAACATGTTAACGTAGCTCCCTTGCCCTTAGAGGAAAATTGATCAATAAAATTAAAAGGCTGGAAAATTGATGTTTTTCCTTCCTTTCTCTCCAATCGGTAAACTCATGGCTGACTGACTTTTGATAACTGAGAATACAGCCCCAAGGGGGGAGCTGAGCGCCTACCTGCTGAGGCCTCGGCTTGTAAGGGGAGCTGCATTCGAGGTCTGCCAGGATACTGGTCAAGGAGTCAATTTCGGCATCCAAACTGGAGCGGCGTTCTTCCAGGGTCTTGCTCCCAGGATTCACCTGCAAAGGGAGAAACCCGAGGGTCAAGGAGAGCACTGCAATGGCTGCCTCGTTCCACTGATGGTCAGGGCTGTCATTTTGATCTCTCACCTCCCCCCCCCCTAAATCTCACTTGGGTCATTTTGTTTTTCTAGATGTGAATGGTGGTTCCCTTGATAGAACACAAACTCCTGAAAGCAGAGACCATTACTGCATGTTTGTGTTTGCCTCTAAGGAAACTAGTGCCGTGGACAGGGTGGCCCTTACTAAACATTTGCTGATTGAGGCAAGATTCTTCGAAACACTTTCAATTTTGAAACAATTCAAAAATGAAAGAAATCATTTTCCCATTTATGATCTCACTTCAAATGCCCAACATTTCTCTGCTATAGGAGGAACAAGTACCAGGAAGCATATTCAAGAGATGACATGCTTGTTCCATGGCTTGGAGGCAGAACTAGGATGGGGCGACAAAGCCACGACCCCGGGGTCCTGCATTAATGACAACACTCGGAGCACTTTGTCAGTAAACAAAGATCAACCCAGCACCTGGGAAGCAAGAGGAACAAGTTTCCACATTTCTTATTTCAGAGAGTTCAGGTTGATATAAGGTAATACCAATGAAACAGGGAAAAAACACCAACAAAGCTTATTTTAAAAGGAGAAATATGCATATACAATATCATTATCATTGCTGTTATTATTATCATTTTTCTGACCTAAACTGAGAGAGAATATTTACTCATCTGGGAATCGCCCACACCATAAAGAAAACACAGGAACAATCCTTCTCTATTTTCCTATTTACCTATCTACACACACACACACACACACACACACACACACACACACACATCACATGAAGTCATTTCTATTGAATGAAATTTAAAACTTACTAAAATAGTTTCCGACATAATCAAGGGCTCACGCTAACTTACATGGCCAAGCACTTTTGAAAGGTTTGGGTTTTTTTAATCCTGTCCCAGTCCTATTTTCTGGTCCCCAGCTCATGCTGTCCAAGAATCATCATCACCCCTTTCTAAGATCCTTTCAATTGCCTGGAGGCACATGAGCAGTACCAACAATTGTAGGTAGTCCTGTCTGAGTGATGCAAGTACAATTCCTCCTCCAATATAACTCTGCCCTCAACCACTCATTTTGCACCTTTCTCTTACTCAACCTCCTTCAATTGACGGCCTCCCTGGAAATGCATACTCTGGCCTCCCACTCTGTCAAGCCAGCCCAGGAGCAATATTTCGCTCCATTACAACTTCAGGCCCATGGTAGTCTGGGTGGATTTCATCCTGTCCCCTTTGGGGGCAGCTATCATCGTTAGGAAGTTGGGTATTGATTGATGCTTACACATACAAACACACACACACACACACACACACATACACACATATACACACACACGCACGCACACACACACAATCCCAAACCCAAACTTTTGAAACTTCTACCCATCCCCCCTCTTTCTGTCCCAGGGAGGTCAAAGATCTTCGAGTCCTTGAAAACAGCCCTCCTGGAGAGTTACAGGGACTGATGCTAAGGGAAGGGAGGAGAACCAAGAGAACATTGTACACGGCAACAACAAGATTATGTGATGATCAATTCTGATGGACGTGGCTCTTTTCAACAGTGAGGTGATTCAGGCCAGTCCCAATGAACTTGTGATGGAGAGAGCCAGGTACACCCGGAGAGAGGACTGTGGGAACTGAGTGTGGATCCAACAGCAGATTTTTGCCTTTTCTATTGTTGTTTGCTTGCTTTTTGTTTTCTTTCTCATTTTTTCCATTTTGTTCCGATTTTTCTTGTGCAGCATGATAAATATGGAAATATGTACAGAAGAATTGCACATTTTAAATATATATTGGATTACTTGCCATCTAAGGGAAGGAGTGGGGGGAAGGGAGGAAGAAAAATTGGAACACAAGGTTTTGCAAGGTGAATGTTGAAAATTATCTATGCATATGTTTTGAAAATTAAAAAAAAAAAAAGCTTTAAAAAAAAAACCCAGCTCTCCTGCCCAACCCTTTCTGAGTCTTCTCTTCTCCAGACTGAACTATCCTTCTTTCTTTTAATATTCAATCACCATGACATGGACTGAAGGCTTGACTATCCAGGCTGCCATTCTCTAAAGGCTCTGAACGTATCCATGTCCCCTTAAGCTGGGGTGCCTCAAGCTTCCCTGAAAGATATTTTGGTAAGACCATAATTCACTAGCTGATTATAATTGCTGAATTTAGTCAGAATATAATTTGCATTCAAATTATAAGAACCCTACCCCCAAGTACTCCAAGACTATTAGGCATGGATGACAAGTCCTCATGGAGATGTACACTTGTGAAACACCAAAGGGGAACATTGAGAGGTGAAAGAGAGAGGTTAGAATATCTCAAAAACAATATATGGTTAATCAGTCCGTCAGTGAGAAGCACTAGGGAAATAAATGCCAAAAAAATAATCCCTGCCCTCAAGGTGCTTACAATCTAATGTCTAATGGTAGAACGCAACACACAAAAGCAAGCGGGAGGCCTCCAGTAGTCAGGCAAGATGGCAGTCAGAGAAATCCCAATTAGGGCAGCCAGGTGGGGAATGAGGAGCTGTCCAACTCAAGAGCACTTCAGGTCCTGCCCTACAATCTGTAGTGATGAAGTGTGAGTCCGAAAGCTGAGTGGATTCCCTACAATCACCTCAGGCATGAGGGAGAAATCAGAGCCCAGCCATGTGACGATGAGGAGAACACATGGGAGAATTTCAAAATGGTGTCCGCTGCAAAATGTGGCCCTAAAGCACTCCCCTTGTTCTTGTTCTTTCTTCTGGAAGGGGGCTGTGATATCAGGGAGGTGATTCCATGACATGCAAGACAATTGCACTTAGTGAGAGGAGGCTGTGCAAGGTCACCAGCCTCCCTCTCTCCTCTAGAGTCATCAGAGTCCATTGGCCAGATGGAGATCAGGCCCTGGAGGCATGGAAGACTTTGGCCTTCTTAAGCTAAGACCTTTAACAGGTCTCAGTTTGACAGAGGCAACACTCACTTTTTTTGCTGTTGTTTGATTAAGCTGTGATTAAGGCAAGGTAAGAAATGAGGCAGAAAATGGCTTCTTTCACTTAATCAAAGGAAAACAAAACAAAGATAACAAAATCAATCAACCAGGGAGGGAAAGACCTTCAGGATCTCTGTCCAAAACACTTGCTAGATGCATTCACTCTGAGCCATAAACAGTGGCCAGCGGGGGAGAAGGAAATGGCAAACCACTGCAGCATGTTTTCCATGAAAACACATGAAAAGCCCAAGACAATTGAAGAGCAGCATCCAGTAGGAAATGGAGATAACTGGAGATGGAAAGGCTGGACTACTGTTTGTCAAGGATTGGGGGGGGGGGGGGGGTCCACTGGGGAGCCAAATTGGTAGGCTACACCCTTTCCAGCCCTAGGATTCGAAAATATTTTATGGGAGATAAGGTAGGACAGTGGCAGGGGCGGGAGGGGAAACAAAAAGCCTACTAGATTTGGGGCTAGAGTACCCGAGTTATAATTCAGGATTATCTCCGGGCTGCCTCTTACCAATTATGTGAAACTGGGCAAGTCATTTAACTTCTCTCAGCCTTCATTTCCCTATTTGTAAAACGGGAATTGGAAGAAGACCTCTGCTTTTTACCATCCATTTCTCAGCTGAGGCTGGAGGAAAAGAGGCAGAATATTGGCCAGGAGTATTGAACTTGAGAGTGAGCTGGAGGTGTTTTGCAATTCTCCCTGGCCTCCAATCTCCATTCTGCCTCAAGATCCAAGCCTCCTAATGTTTTTCTTCCCTGTTTGTCAGGGAGAAAAGAGAGTCCAAAGAAACAATTGCGCCCCTCTTGCGTTTGTTAGCTGAGGAATCTCAGGTAGACTCCTGACATTCCTTGACTTAGTTTCCTACTTGTCCCATTGGGGATCAGATGAAGTCATCCTTTGTGATGAGCTCATGCTTTCTCCATCCCTTCCTTTCTTCCTGGGCAATACTGGAAATGGGGATCTCTGTAAATTATGAAGAGAACATGAAATTCTACAGGGAATTCCAGCTTCTCTCAAGGGCCATTGTCACTGACTACAATTCTTAGCTGAAAGTGAGCTCTCCATCTTGCTGATTCTTGGCCTTTGGGATGGGCAGACTTCACATGCCAGGTTTATAAGGATACAGGTTAAAGATGGAAGTCAATCAGGGATGTTGGAGGGAAGGTTCTATCCAAAGCAGTCTCCTGAGAGAGACCTCCATAAAGAGGGAATCCAAACAGACTCTTCTCAGCTTGATTTCTCAGGCAGCCGAAGAGGGAAGAACAAAAAATGCCTGGGTTGGGGGTGCTTTGTCAGCTAGAACCTCTAGAGAATCATGCAAAAACCCCCACTATTCCCCTTCTTGGAAATGGGTTACTTAAAGGTGTTACTGCTAAGGAAAAATCCCTCAGCCCAGAACCAAGGTCAGGGCCAAGCAGAGGATGAGAATCTGGAGATTGGCACCCCAAGGCCATATTGGTAGTCCAGCCAGCCTGGGAGGAACAAGCAGAAATTGGGCTCTGCTGGAGTCGAGGCTGACTTTCTGCAAGAGCCTTGGGCAGCTAGTGGGTGCCATAGTGCATAACATTCTGGGCTTGGAGTCAGGATGATCCGACTTGGGCTGGTTTCAGAAAAGCCTAGAAAAACTCACATGAAGTGATGCTAAGTGAAGCGAGCAGAAACAAGAAAACACCGTACACAGAAGTAACAAGAGGATGTGATGATCAGCCAGATGGGCTCGGTTCTTCTCAACAACATGGTAATTTAAAGCAATTCCAACAGACTTGGGATGGCAAAGGACCATCCACAACCAGAGAGACTGAATGTGGATTGAAGCAGAGTATTTTCTCCTTTTTGTTGTTGTTTGTTTTTTCTCATTTTTTTTTTCCTTTTGATCTGATTTTTTTTTTCCCCACAGCATGATGAATATGGAAATATATTGAGAAGAATTGTATATGTTTACTCTATAAGGGATATTTGCTGTCTTGAGGGAGGGAGGGGGAGAGAGACAGAGAGACAGAGACAGAGAGAAATTGAAAGACAAGATTTTGCAAAGGTGAATGTTGAAAACTATCTTTATATATATTTGGAAAAACAAAATACATTAAAATGGGGGAAAGAACAACTGAGTTCAAATCTAGCCTCAGACTTACTTGTTGTGTGACTCTTAGCAAGTCATTTAACATCTGATTGCCTCAGCTTCCTCAGCTGTAAAATGGGGATAATAATACCATCTCTCTCTCCCTCTCAGGATTTTTTCTGAAGGTAAAAGAGGTAAGAGCCTTGTAAATGCTTCTTACTTTCTCCTTCCCTTCCCTCTTAGCCCATGGTTTTATTTCATTATAAGTAACATTCACTTTACCTCTGTTGTTGTCCTTCAGTAGTTTTCAGTTATGTTTGGTCACGCTGGGACCCCATTTGGGGTCTTCTTGGTAGAGATACCGGAAGGGTTTGCTATTTCTTGCTCTGGCTATTTGAACAGATGAGGAAACTGAGGTAACCAGGGTTAAGCGACTTGCTCAAGGACTTACACAGCTAGTAAGTATCTCGGGACAAATGTAAACTCAGGCAGGTCAATCTTCCTGACTCCATGGCAGGGCTCCCAAACTTGACTCTTTTCATCAATGAAGTGACTCAAGGCAATTCTAGAGAGAGAACTATGGCGACTGAATGTGGATCAAAGCACAGTGCACTACGGCATCCCTTGGCTGCCCATTAAGTGACTAGAGGCTTACTAAGTTATCTCATTACATCTAATTAAGTGGTATAATTGAGACAGAGTAGTATAATGAGAAGAACGTTGGATTTGGAGCATCCATAAAATGAAAGGGACCAGAAGACCTCAGAGATCCCTTTGAGTTCTAGCTCCATGAACCTCTGATCTTTCTAGTCCTCAGTTTCCCCATTTGTAGAACATAAAGGGTAGACTGCAGGTTGTCAAGCAGCCCCTGTGACCGTAAGCTATTAACACCATCTCCTAACCTTGGAATCCTCCCTCCCTCCCCACCTTGATGAGAGGTTCAGTCCAACAGTTCACTCAGTTATCAAAAGGTCCAGACTTCAGGTTGATTGGGAACAAAGGATTTTGTCACCAAGTTTCAAAGCTTCAGGGAAGTGACAGGCAGGAACTGGGATTCAAAAGGAGCGAAGTGGCCCATTTGAAAGCCTGGGATCGGCCATCCTCATTCATCCTGGGGAGCTTTGAAGTAGTCCTCATTTTCTTGATGCACATGTACCGTTCTTTGTAAAGCAGCTCAGACAGATAATTTCTGTACTTAAAAAGATGACTGTTCCATCAAGGGATGGGCGGCTGAGAAAAGTAAATCATTAGGCGGAGGGTATTATCAGAATTAAAGCATCCAAATATATGCAGAGATTGTGAAAGAACACATCTAAAGGCCAAGCACTTAGTCCTCTCAGCGCCCAAGTTACACAATCTAGAAAATGAGAATAAAAACTTTCCTCTCAAGATATTAGGAAATGTAACAGGGGCACAATTTTCTTGTATTACTGAGTAAAGGATGTTGTAGAAAAGCAATTTAATGTTCCTTCAGAAAGATGGAAGTCTAGTTATATAAAAATGAAGACGACTACGTCTTTCTCAAATTGCAAGAGATGGAGAGGAAAAGCTAGCATTCTAGATGATAGAATCTGATTCCCCCCCCCAAAAAAAAAACCACCAAATAAGAATGATGAGCTGAAAAAAGTAAGTAAAAAGAATAAAGTTGGATGGAAACTTTAACATATGTATTAAAAAAGTTGAATGCATAATGAGAGTACTTTAAGCCAAAAGAAAAGCATTCCATTAAGGGAAAGATCTTAGGGTCTTAGTGGACCATAAGCTCAGAAATTTGGGACAACGAAATGGAATTTAGAAAAAAAAAATTGAGCCTAAAACAAAACTAACATAAATGTGATCTTATTTTGCTTTCTAGATGTGTTTGTGATTACATCACTCTCTGAGAGTACATATGTAGATCAAAATGTATCCATGTCTTCTCAGTTTATGCAATTCTTGGTCACATCTGAGGGTGTGCACTAGGTCCTGCATTTTTCCCTCTAAGTCTTCTCCTAACGCTTGGTGGATAAAAGTGAAGCCTTGGAGCTAACCGATCAGCATCCTCTGCTCTCATGAAAAGAGATCCCTTTCTCTTGCATTCATGTAGAAGAAGCTGGATGTCATCTCCTGTACAACTTCTAACGTAGGAGCCACCTTCATGGCACCCATTTTCACTCCTGTGTGTCTCTCCATTGATTTTTGGATGATCATCATACTGCCATGTTTTTCAAAGGAATTCTATGACCAAGAAAATGACATTTAAAAGGTGAGGTTTTGTGTTCAGGGGCTACGTGGGGTCAATTCTCAAAGGAATTGACAGAGAGGACAATTCTCTTTTTTTCAGGTTTTTTTTTTTTTAATTAATTAAAGCTTTTTTATTTACAGAACATATGCATGGGTAATTTTTCAACATTGATCCTTGCAAAACTTTCTCTTCCAAATTATCCCCTCCTCCCCCCCACTTCTTCCTCCCCTAGATGGCAAGTAGTCCAATAAAATGTGTATATTAGATAAATACATAAATATTATATAAAAACATAAATGTGTATATTATATAATATACAACATATATTAAATCCAATATAAGTATACAGATTTATCCAGTTATCTTGCTGCACAAGAAAAATCACATCAAGAAGGAAGATTAAAAAACTGCAAAAGAAAACAAAATGCAAGCAAACAACAACAGAGAGAGTGAGGATGCTGTGTTGTGGTCCACACTCAGAACCCACGGTCCTCTCTCTGGGGGCAGATGGCTCTCTCTATCACTGAACAACTGGAACTGGTTTGAATCATCGCATTGTTGAAGAGAGCCACAAGGAACAAATTCTTAAACTAAGACGACTCTTAGTTTGTAGAGGTGGCCTTGAGTCTACAGAGCCCAACCAAAGATTATGAGCCCTAGCAGATTCTACATAGATGTTTCAAAGAGGATCCTTGACTATTGGATCCAATTCTTTAAAAATAAAATAAATAATAAATAAAGCGAGCTTATTTCACTACACATCCAATAGTCTTCTCCCTCTTTATTTTTCTTTTAATTTGTTATCAATACTTCACGCTGCTGTAGCAATCAATGTCTGCTGAGACAATGATTAGAAATAATTCCCAAACTTGGCTCTTTTCATCAATGGAGTCACTCAAGACAATTCCAGAGAGAGAACTCTGGAGACTGAATGCGAGTCAAAGCACAGGATTTTCACCTTTTTTATTTTGTTGTTGTTGTTTGCTTGTTTTTTCCCCTCATTTTTTATCCATTTGATCAGATTTTTACTTGCACAGCATGAGGAATATGGAATTGTGTTTAGAAGAGTTGCACATGTTTAACTTATGTCAGATAGCTTGCTCTCTTGGGGAGGGAGGATGAAGGGATGAAGAAAAATCTGAAACACAAGTTTTGCAAAGGGGAATGTTGAAAACTACCTTTGGATGTATTTGGAAAAATAAAATACTATTTTAAAACAATGAAACAACTTCCAAATTGGCTACTTCTTCAATGATGATCATATTTTTGGTGATAATGTTTGATCCTCCCCATGTCCTGGGATTCACTTCTTGAAGAGAATATTCATAACAAAGAAAAGTAAAGTTATCTGTCATCTCCAAGCCTCATCCTTTTTCTTTTTTTCCCCTGAGGCAATTGGGGTTAAGTGACTTGCCCAGGGTCACACAGCCAGGACGGGTTAAGAGCTCTCTCCACTGCACCACCTAGCTGCCCCAAGTCTCATCCTTTTTCATTTCTTGAACATGAATCATAGTTTTACAGAACCATAGACCAATGAAAAACAAAAACAAAACAAAAAACCACTAGCCTTAGCCTTGCGATCAATGAATAGACTCATCATTAGGAGAAGGGCCAATAGGGAACAAATCTTTGTCCTTGAAAACGAATAGAAGTATCGTCTTGAGAGCTGAGGGAAAAACTGTTCAGTCAGATGTGCCATGTTTTAAAAAGGACATGACGAAATGGAGTACATCCAGAGAAGGCTGTTCACTGATCGCAAGGCTAAGGCTACTGGTTTTTTGTTTTGTTTTTGTTTTTTGTTGGTATACGCTTCTGTACACAGTGTGAAAGCTATGATTCATGTTTCAAGAAATGAAAAAGGATGAGCCTTGGAGATGACGGATAATTTCACTCTCCTTTGTTAGGAATATTCTCTTCAAGCAGTGAATCAAGGGGTCCCAGGACATGGGGAGGATCAGACATTATGGCCAAAGCATTTTTGCTGCCATGACTACTATTACTACAGCAGCAGCAGCAGCATCGCTGTCAAGGACACTGCCACTGTTAGTACCATCATCCCTACCCCTCAGGCTTTCAATTATATTCCTTGGGAGGTTTATGACCTGCTTTCCTTTCATTCATTTTCACATGACATCACTGCTGGAAGGACGTGCACGAGCCCTATGGCAGACACCATTATTGTAGAACAACATCTACACTTCTCTCAGGCACCCGGGTTCCTCCAGACTGCCGTTTACTTCCTCTTAGAAGGGATGGCATTTCATGGTTCCCTGGTAATATTCCATCCCTTGGCCATTTGTGACACAATAGATTGACGGTTACTCATTAATCATTATCCTTAGAACCCACTATGAGAAGGGCAGGGATTGCAACATGTGACGTTCATTCACGGCCGAGGATGATGTCCCAATCTCGCTGCAGAGAAGCCATCAAAAGAACATGGATGGGAATCATGGGAATTCAGAGCCGGGAGGCTCAGGGACCACCTAGTCTGGCTAATCACTAAAAATGGAAATGCTCAAGCAGGCATTTGTCCGAGGCTTTTTGGCCTCTTTGCAATTTCTAGCCACTGCTGCTCGTTCTGCCTCTGGGGAGGAAGCCCTAATCAGATCTTCTTCCACAATGAGGAGTTAAAGGCAGCCTAGATAGCCTGCTTAGGCCGAAGGATTACAGTCCATTATCTGACCATCAAATGACATGAGCTCCAAGACCCTTCGCCCTCAGGACAAAATGCAGTTTCTCAATGTCCTTCCTCAAACATGGCAGCCAGAAATAGACTCTGAATTCCAAGTGTGAGTTGCCCAGTCATGGAAGGTCTATGGGCCTCTGCCCCAGTCTCTGATGGCACCGTGCCTTCTGTGGCTGTCCCATCTCACCGTGGCTCGTCAGGAACACGTGAGCCCATAACAGTCCCGTACCACCCCAGCTAGGGTCAGACAAAATGCTTCTTCTCCAGCTCTGTTTCATCCTGCTTGTGTTTGGGAAGAGCATGTTGAGAACCCAAAGTAAGCTTTTAAATTAACTGGTTTAATCCAATCTGATTCTATTTGGCTCACCGTGAAAGCCTGCTGAGATGTTCCTGGATCCAGCATCTCTGTGCCCCCTCCCAGCTCTGTACCATCTGCAAATTTAACAGGCGTGCTATCTCTGGATAAAGATCCAAGTCACCGATAAATCTCAAAAAGCACAAGGTCTGGGAATTCGCTCGGCTGTAATAAGCGTCAGGGAAAGTGGGAAAGGGCAAGTCTAGATGGGCCTGGCCATCCATACACCTACACACGTGTGCACTGATATGCACACAGACATATGTATCCATGGACATGCCCACATTTACATACATGTGGGATTTAGCATGTTCTTCTTGACTTGCCCTTTCCCAGCTTGGTGATTATACAATGCACACACATGTCTGCCTATGGATTTATACACATACATGTATACATGGATGTACCTCTATATCTTACATTCACATACACATGTCTGAGAAAGGAAGATTGAATCCAATGTCATAGATTTAGAGCTACAAGGAACATTGGAGGGCATCTATTTGGACTCTTATATTTACAAATGCAGAAACTGAGTCCCAGAGGGGCTAACTGATTTGTTGCTAGTAAGGCAGGATTTGAAGTTTCATTTTTCAGCTTCATCCACTAAACCTCGCTGACTCTGGTGGACAAAGGGGACACGGAGCTCACCTAAGTTCACCTGCTAGCTCCGTGGCAGACTCAGCACCTTGTCTGGCACCGGATAAGCCCTGCCTATTGATTGACAGATTGATTGCCTGAAAAGAGAAAGCTGTGCTGGGAACTTTCCTGAGGCCCATATTTGCATAAATAAAAGCAGCACTTCTCCCAAGTTCTCCATTCTAAAATGGTATCCATTCCCAATGAGCCAGAAAATCCAGGGATTAACATCAGCACTGGAATTCTATATATACTTTAGGCTCTCGTGCTTTTTGAAAGCTTGGGTACAAATACTTTGGAGAGCAGCATGACTGAGCCCCAGAATTCTCTTCCCTCACAGCTTCCCGTCTCACCTTCACTCAACTTCTTTATTCCCATATTTGCAATATCAGTGAAAGAAACAAGTGGAAAAGCAACAGAAAAATTCATCCAAATGAGTAAACGTGTTTACTTGCTGGCAAAATGGGGAAGGCAATCCAGGGACTTGTAGTTTTCCTTCCCATTTTTGTTTTGACTTTTTTAAATGCTCAATACTATTCAACAAAGTGCATTACTGGTGGAGGGACACCCACCTTTCTCATCTCTCTATTGGCTCGGTGGCTCCAGAAATTATCTGCAATTCCCACATGGAGCCCCAAACTTGCTAACTTGGAATTCTTCTTACTGCCACCAGCAGCTCAGAGGAACTCAGCCAAAACAAATGACAGAGTGGGGGAGTTTAATTGATGTGGCTCCAGTGATGCTAATACGAGTGATAACATCAAGGATGACCAGAGAAGGCCCCACGATTGTTCCTGCCGGGAATACAATTTAAGAGAAGTCTCAGTGGACTTTAAGCACCAGAGAAAAGAAAGCCTCAGATATGGAAAACAGAAGTCAGGGAGGGGAACTGTGGTTCTTCCAGGCTATGACCTTGGAATTATAACCCAGATAGGCAGGAGTTTTACTGAAGTCAAGAAAAAACCAATGGAGATCTCAACATGGAAGAAAACAAAAATGGCGACCCGTGACCATCCAAGGACTTTAAGTCATTCACACAAAGCTATGAAGGTCTGTTCCAGAAGATCAAAGCTAAAGGAGGAAGCTGGTCTAAAGTTGGTTGTGTTTGTAATTGCTTGTTTCCTTTTAACTTAAATGGCTGGGTTATTGTAGAGAGTTGTGGCAACATGGGATCATTGTCTACAATCTGGAAAACAATTCAGAGTTTATTGACTATCCTTTGTAACTGGTCAGACCAGGAGGGGAGAGAGACAGAGACAGAGACAGAGACAGACACAGAGACAGAGACAGAGACAGAGACAGAGACAGAGAGAGAGAGAGAGAGAGAGAGAGAGAGAGAGAGAGAGAGAGACAGAGAGACAGAGAGAGAGAGAGAGAGACAGAGAGAGAGACAGAGACAGAGACAGAGAGAGACAGAGAGAGACAGAGACAGAGACAGAGACAGAGACAGAGAGAGACAGAGACAGAGAGAGAGAGAGAGACAGAGAGAGAGACAGAGACAGAGACAGAGAGAGACAGAGAGACAGAGACAGAGACAGAGAGAGACAGAGAGAGAGACAGAGAGAGACAGAGAGAGACAGAGAGAGAGACAGAGAGAGAGAGAGAGAGAGAGAGAGAGAGAGAGACAGAGACAGAGAGAGAGACAGAGAGAGAGAGAGACAGAGACAGAGAGAGAGACAGACAGAGAGAGAGACAGAGAGAGAGACAGAGACAGAGAGAGAGAGAGAGCAAATCAGAGAAAGAGAAAGAGAGAGAGAGAGAGACAGAGACAGAGAGAGAGACAGACAGAGAGAGAGACAGAGAGAGAGACAGAGACAGAGACAGAGAGAGAGACAGACAGAGAGAGAGACAGAGAGAGAGAGATAGACAGACAGAGACAGAGATGGAGACTGAGCCAGGGAAATAGAAACAGAGAGATAGATGGATCTAGATAGGAAGGTGCCCATAAGAGTTATTGAGAATGGTTCTGCCATTTTCTTCAAGATAAGAAAAGTGAGGTCCAAGCAAGGAAGCACACAGAAGTCCTCCCTAAATCAAATCGACCCCACAGATCCAGCCTCACTTCTGTCCCCTGCCAGTGCAATTAGCCATTTCCTCAGTAAGATGCCCCTAACCTTGATTCTTTAATCTTTGCCATCTGATACCTCCGCCATACTACTTCAGAACTCAGTCCAGGTTCTTGACTCCATCATCTGGCATGTTTAAATACAATGAAATCCTTAAATCCCTTGGCCCTCTGGAACTAGGATTTCTCAGACCTCGGTTTCATCAGCCTTCACCATTCCTGCTCCAGACTACTGAACGTAACGGGGAAAAATCCATTCTGTACCGAATGATAACACCTTAGTGCAGCATCCCAGAGACATGAAGCTTTCAGGCAATTTTGGACTGATTTTACAAAAAGAAATCCCGGAGATAAAACTTGGATAACTTGGCTAAAGTCAAACAATCTGTAAGTGATAGATGTGGGACTGGAACTGTCCATGGACTAGCGAGTCAACATTTTTAAAGGGTGCCCAACTGTCTCCCAATGATCTTCCCCTGCTTATTTTATTAATACTCTACGCTGTCCGTGAAGGGCAATGGTTGTAAGTTACGGGATGCTACTGTCCAAGCAGAACCAAAATGGCAGACAAGGCCATGGGCATGTATACCTCCGCAGGGAACACATGAATCACTCAGGTTGAGGAGATACTGAGAAAGTCGAAACTCTAAAACTGGAGAGAGCAGCCCCATGGGTGAGATCACTGATGGCTGGAAGCTTCTAAGGAGAATAGCCAGATGTGGGCATCCAACCCATTTAATAAGCCCTAAGACTGGCCAGTAGCTCCATGCTCCCCATGTCTGTATCCTGACTCAGTGCTGAAAGGGATAGGAAACAAGAGAGGAAGTCATATACATCTTGAACAAATAAAAATGTCCTATTTTTAGCTGAGTTCTAACTGCTGTGTAGCTAGCACGGGCTCCACTCTAAGGCAGTCTGTCATGAGTTGTTTCACTGCCATTTCGAAGGGGGAGAAAAGGGAATTTGTGTGGCGAAAATAGTTCCTCAGTGAAATCACATCAGTTCCCTCTTTCTCTCTTGATGAAACCTCAAACCCACGAGGTACAAATTCCTTAACCTCAACTATTCATGTCAAAGGAGAATGGAGGGTGAGAGGCTGGAGTCAGCAGGACTGGGCAGGAGCCTAGGGCACAGTGGGCACAGGCGGTCTGGCCCAAGGCCTTACAGATAGAGGGGAGCACCAGACCAGGGTGAAGCTGCCAAAGTGAGTAAATCAAGAAGAAAAAGGGCTAGAGCCCATGTGTCTGCCTTCCTCTGCTTTCCCTGTCCTCTCCACAATCTCAGTCTCCCTCTCCTCCATATGCCTGTATCTTAATTTCCGTGCCCAGGTGACCCTTTGGGTGACCTTGCTCCCCATTCAGGTTGCCATAGGTGAGTTTGAAGGCCTACAGAGCCTCTTTTGATATCCAAAAGTTCTACTGCTTTAGAGCCAGGTCTTATGAAATGGAACATTAATCAGAAAGCTGGAATATCCATATTTTGGCAATATTACACAGACACTTCATGACCCTGAGGCTTCCGTACCGGAGCAGCCATCAAGGATTTATTTCTTTCCTTCTAGATCTAGTCCTGTGGTAATAACTTAAAGACTGCTTTGCACTTGGATACGCATGGATGCCTGGGGACACTGTGGACTATGGTACAAGATAGATAGAGCAGGAGTGGCTGGATGTAGCTCAGATGGGAACCTCGAAGGGCACAGAGCCTCGAGTTGCATCAAGCTACCAGATCATCATAAAGGTCTGTACTGGTGATTCAATCAGATCCGAAAAAATCATTAATGGAAGGGGCTCAGCCCTGAGCAAAAGGAAGTAAAAGTAACCGGGGAGTCACAGAGCAGGGGAGAGAGGGTCTCTGGTGTGGGCAGACTGAAATCTGGGAGAATGCAGCAATGGAGCACCCAGAAAGATATCGAAATGTCTTCCCAGGCACAGCAGGAATATTGTCTGTCTGCCTCTCTCCGTCTCTCTCTCCAGCTTCATGATTGTTTGATTTTCTGTGTGTGTGTGTGTGTGTGTGTGTGTGTGTGTGTGTGTGTGTGTGCGTGTGTGTCTCTTTCTCTGTCCCTCCTTCCATCCTGTCCTCTCAATCTCCACCTCTTTCTTTCTCTCTCTCTCTCTGTCTTTCTTTCTCAGCAGAGAGCAAAAAGGCTATCCCTCTGCCCCCTCTGCCCACTCCTTTCACCAGACATTACCAGACCTACCATCCCACATAGCTCTCTTTATACACCAAAATACCCAATTACCCTCCCAACACAATCAACCTATTCACCAGACACACAGTTCATAGAAATGGAAATTCTGGCACCCTCCCTCAGACCCGTCCACAGGCCCTTTAACAGCACTGGAGATGGAGCCGTTGCCCCTCCAATTAGCCTGTGTTACATAGTGTTTTTGAAAATTAATATGGTATCCAAGGTAACTGTCAGTGAAATGGAACATTAGATTAACAAAAGCACCATAATCCCTGATCATTTTGTCCACGGAGGAGTTCACAAATCAGATTCCTGCTTCTAACCTGGCCTCTCCTTCCCTGTGGTTTTCCACTGTTTATTGTTCACTGATTTCTCTGAAAGAAAGTGAAATTATTGACTGTTTCATGGAAACAGAAAGAAAAATCACTGGGCTTGGAATCAGAGAATTCCTGATTGCCTGAAGGGTCTGTGTCAATGATCTTCATCACTCTGGGCCTCAGTTTCTGAGGAGGGAGATTGAGAAGGTCAGAAGTCAGGAATCTGTGCACTTCCCTGGAAAGGTGGGTAGGTAGGTACCTAGATGGATGATAGATATGTACATAGAGAGATGAGAGAGAGAGTTACAGAGATAGATAAATAGGTAGATAGATGATAAGTTATTGATAGAGGATAGATAGATGATAAATACATGATAGATGATTGATAAATGATAGATACAGAAATGCACAGATAGATAAATAGATAGCTAATAGGTAGATGATAAATGATTGATAAATAATAGATACAGAGATGCAGAGATAAATAAATAGGTAGATAATAGATAGATGATAGATACCTAGATGACACATAGATGATAGATGATTGATAGATGATAGGTAGATAGAAGATAGATCATAGACAGACAGACAGACAGATAGATAGATAGATAGATAGATAGATAGATAGATAGATAGATAGATGGATGGATAGATGGGTAGATATAGCTGCATTCAGTGCACTTGGATGCACTGAAAAACACAATTCTGAGAAAGGTTCCCCAGGCTGTGTAAAAATGGCTCCCCAAGAGATCCATCCTGAAAAAGGTTAACAACTCTCAGACGAGATCATTAATTTCCCATTTAGTCTTAAGCCCTCCAATCAACAAGATCCCTCCAGAGAGCAGGAATGAGAATTGGGCTCTCCAAGGTTAGCAAAAGGAGCTTTAAAAATGCATATTCCCTTCCCTTCTCCTATATTCATCAAGCATAGCACTGGAGCCACAAAAAAGAACAAAAACAAGACCCCTGCCCTCAAGATGCAGATATTCTAAGAGAAAAGACAGCCTGTAAATAACCAAATAAAAGATGTTTACAAAGTAAAAACCATCAGAAAGAAATTAGAGATTAGAGCAGAATGTGATTGGGGGCAGGAGAGGAGGGGAAGCGCTTCGAAATGACTGTAGATCCTTCCAAGACTCCATCAGTTCTGAATCCATCATAGGTCAAATGGGCAGAGCCCCGTTACTGCATGGGCAAAGCTCCATTGGGGATGGGGAGAACCCTATTACTGTATGCAGGGTGGAGTTCTATTCCCATGGGGATGGAGACTCACAATTGCACAAAAGTATTCTATCATCAGGGGGCAGAGACCCATTACCACAAGGATACTGTCTTATTCAATGTGACTTCTCAGGAGCCATGCCATTTGTCTGTCCGTATGTTATAATTAAGATGCCACCATATTCTTTCCTTATTTTTTTATTTTATTGGAGAGAGATGTTAGCCTGTCAAGAGATTTTTTTTAAATTTTGCTTGATAATTTTCAGATGTTTTCAAAATTATTTTCTATTTTATATAACAGCTATATTTAACTCACAATCTATATAAGTTTATATTTTCTGAGTTCTTTTTTAAAAAACAAATTTGCAAGTCCTTGCTATATTCAAGAAGAACAAAGATCAGTATAATAGACTACTTTTTTTTTTAACATTTCAATCTTAAAATATAAATCCAAGTGTTAAAAACAATACATGATAAACTCATTTTCCATTTTAAAAAGATACTGTTAAATTTGACAAGACAAAAAAAAAAAACACTTTTCAATTTGACATCTAAAGAAGTTTTTTTTTTTTTTTTTTCCCTCTTTTAAAGGCATACTATTATATACCAAAACATTCATAGAATTTTCATTATAGCAAACGACAGAAAACAAAGTTGGGGCTCATCAAGTTGTGATCTGTGCATTTAAATCAACCAACATTTATTAAGTAGCTGCAGTTATCTGGCCCTGTGTTAGCTGTTGAAAAATAGAAATAACCACTCCATAGAATTCCCAATCCCTCTGTTTTTGTCCGCCTGCATTTTGGATTTCCTTCACAGGCTAATTGCACACTATTTCAAAGTCCGATTCTTTTTGTACAGCAAAGCAACTGTTTGGACATGTAGACATATAGTGTATTTAATTTATACTTTAACATATTTAACATGTATGGGTCAACCTGCCATCTGGGGGAGGGGGAAGGAGGGGAAAAATTGGAACAAAAGGTTGGCAATTGTCAATGCTGTAAAATTACCCGTGCATACATCTGGTAAATAAAAACTATAATTTAAAAAAATAATAAAAATAAAAGAAATTAAACCATGTCTGCTCTCCAGAGAACCCCAAGGCTCTGGAGAAACATTTCAAAAGAGGATACAAAGAAAGATGAAAGTCTCTGTAGGCACTAACTACTGACCCGCTGAGCATGAAGCATGCTACGTTGTGTACAGTAATATATATGACATAGAGAAAATAAGTCTAAAGAGTAGCCATTTTCTCATTCATGATGATCAGGCTCCAGAGAAGAGACCATGAAAAAGACTTGACCTTCCTTCTTCCAGAAAGATGGAGGCATATATAGAAAATGGTAGACACTATTCCACGGGAAAATGATATCAAAGTATTCTGCTTATTTTCCTTTATGAAAAGAGAGTTAATTCAGAGTAAAGGAACAGGATGGGCAAGTCCACTCTGGTGGTCATAGAAGACCCCCCCCAAAAAAAATCAAGAAACAAAAACAAGCATTTTAAAAATAGAACTTTGCTCTCTCCATTTAGAATATGTGTATATTGTGTGTGCGTATAAAATTTTATTTCTACATGTTGTTTTCTTCATTAAAATGTCAGCACTACCGATGTTAGGAGCCATGTTCTGTCTTTCTATCTTCCATCACTCAGCATGATGTTTGGCACATAGTAAGTGTTTAATCAATAGAAATGCTTGTTTATTAAGTGAATGACTTTCAAAAATAAATACTGAACCCTGAGGAAAGAACTCCCACATCTGTCCCCAAGGGGCCAAGAGACCTCAATATTGCACTGCTGATGAAGACAAAAGAGGGAGTAATTATGTCCTGGCGGGTAACCCTATATCTCCAATAGCATGAGACATTTGTGAAAATGAATGCAAAGACACTCAATATTATCAGCTTTCTTCATCCTTCAGGAAAGCTTAATGCCTCATTTGTTTTCATATTTATTGCACATATTGGAAAGAGATTCTCCAATTTCCTCATCTCCCCATGAAGCTCTATGTAACTATTTGGCGGCTGCTGACTTGAATCTCCAAAAAAGGAAAATTGATGCAACCATTCCCATTAAAACAGCAGTGAGGAGAAGGCCTCTGTAATGCAGGGTGAGCTCCTGGAGAGAGTCCTCCCTAACTGCAGAGTGCTTTCCCCTTACATTCTAACCCTGCCCTCAGCCAGAACAGGACTTTGGTCACCCCCACAGATGGAGGCTAGCATGAAACGGTCTCCACCTACGCACTAGGACACTCCTCCTGTGGCCTTCCCACCACTCCATGGCTCTGAACTACCTTTATGTAGCGTATGGATTATGTACTATATTATATACAGTACATAATTATGAGTATATAGACACACATAATTAAAATAGAGATATTCAGGGTCTAACACAGCGACTGGTACCTAGTGGGTGCCTAATAAATGTTTGTGGATCAACATTAATGTACGTAGGAGGATGGGGGATGTAAATACTTACGTACATTTGTATATCTAAATGTGTGTCCGTATGTGTACACCTGAGCACTCAGGCATATATACATGCCTCCCAAATGAGTGTAGACTCACTGAACTCATTCAAGTAGCTCCAATACCCAGGACAGAACCTGAATAAATATAAATCTAATAAATAATAAAAGCTAAATAAATGCTTGTTCATTGAGTGATTATTAATCAGAAGAACTGCCCAGCCCGGCTGGAAGCACAAAAGCAGGGATCGGTCCTTATGCTATTTGTGCCCAGTTTTAAAGTCACAAGACTAGAGAATGATCATCTCTTGGAGTTTCAAGGAAACTCACAGAAATGGGAAAAGAGAAGGTCCCTGGGAATGACTTTTGTTTCATTCCTTTTACTCACAGCTGCGGTATCTGATATGGCGCCCAGCAGATGGCAGGTACTTAATAAATCTAGAATGACGGAGCAATTGAAGTGGCCAAACCAGTGGCGATAGACATTGATCAAGGGGGGGTCTTCAGAGAGTTTCTCTGATTGGAATCGAGAAATGATATCGATGAAATTGTTAGTCATGCAAAGGAGCCAACAAATACAAGAATCAGGAAAGCCTGGACAGACTTGGGGAGCTAATTACGAAGAAGCCCAACCTGTCGGGGGAATCTGGAAATGCTCAGGAAGGGTTACTGAGGAGGCTCTGGCTGCTCGGTTTTCCTTATGGGCAGCCTGCATTGGACAGCACCAGGTTCCTCCCAACTCGAGACTCTGGCATAACCCTTATTCACTACAGCTTGACTTTCAGAGGACCTGGTACTTCTGGGACTCAGCAGTCTCCGCGCTTCCAGATGGTCTTGCTGTATGGCTCGCACCAATGACTTCTATAGGTGCTACAAGGCTTCTTATTGGACTGTCCTTCCAATCTAATCCAATGTGTTTATTAACAATCTCCTACATGCAAAGCCCCGGGCTGGGTACTGGAGAAGCAGCAGCAAAAAATATAGCATTGTTCTTGCCCTCCAAGAATATCCATTCCGCGGAGAGCACGGGCACAGGAAGAAGAAAGCCTCTCTTTCCCAAATGCACTCTAATCAAGGACCTGAGTTCTTATCCTGGCTGGCTCTTATCTATAAAAGAGGGCATTCAGTCTGATGACTTCTTATTTCTCTTCCAGATTTCACCATCCATCAGAGTCTCTTCCCTGCCTCCTAAATATAAATAAAGAATGGGAGAAGAGGAGGGAACCTTGGAGAGCAACTCTACCTCTCCCATTGGGGAAGGAGGTGCAAAGGGAAGGCGTTCAAGGTCACCGAGCAGGGGCGAGGGGGCCTGGAGAGAGCCTCACCCTGTCAAGCCCACCTTCACGTTCTCTACGCCACACTAAGCTAACGCACTAACTTGGCCTGCACGTTAAGTACGATGCATTCCTTGGTCGCAGTTCCAGATGGACAAAGGGGGAGTCCAGAGAATGCAACACAGAACCTAGAGTCAGAAAATCCTCCATTCACATCTAGGAAACTGGCTAGCTGTGTGACCCTCTGTTTGTCAAAGTTTTTTTCAACTACAAAATGGGGACAATAGTACTGGCTATCTCAAGGGTAGCCATGAGGACCAAATAAGATGATATTTGGAAAGCATTTAGGATAGTGCCTGGCACATAGTGGATGACATATAAATGACAGTTATTATTGATCATAATAACTAATATTAGTAGTAGTAATTATTATTTTATTTAAATATTTTATTTTAATTTAATTTCAAAATTTAAATTTAAATTAATTTCAATATTAATTATTGTCAATATTATCGTGTATTATTATTCATACAAGGTTTATCACTTTGCCTGGAATATCGTCCCTGCATTTCTGGCAAACCAACTGCCTTCAGGATTTGGACACTTTCCTCCAGAAGGTTCTCCTGAGCCCCAGTTGTTAGTGCTGCCCTCACAACGATACTTTGAATCTCTCAAATAACCTAAAGATTAGGATCGCTTTAAGCCAAGAGACAATGTATTTGTCCCTAATGACCCCAAGCTTCCTACCTCTTCAACTTGAGGGAGTTTGTCTGAAACCAAAAGTTATGTCCTGTCACCCTAATCACCTTAAGTACCTGGCTACGAAAACACCTAACAGTTAGACAGAGGTTGGAGACTCTGCATAAATTTCCATCTGCATCTTCATCTAGTTAGCCCAAGCTCTCTCTGTGGTTGAGGGCAAGTTCAGATTTACCGGAAATGTTTGTACAGTGAAAAAGCAGATTGTATCGGAATGCCTATAGATAGAGGGACACTGGGAAGGGAAATTGGAAAAAGAGACCTACCTTTTTGTGGAGATCTCCCTTAGTCCTTGAGTAGGGGGGCACCTTGGTGCCATTAGCCAAGGTCTTTTCCTCCGGGATGCCTACCATAGCAACGGCCCTTCTAGCTCTCCTCCTTCTCTGCCACAGCTCAGCACTGCCTTCTCCTACTCCTTGTGCTGCTCGCTCCTGAGAGATGGACTTTACTTGGGTTCTATGCTGCCCACTCTTTCCTTCCTCCTTGCAAACCTCAGAATCTCTATCTCTGAATTGGATATGGCCCTTGTCTTTCATACAAATCCCTCTGGGTGTGACCAAGGCCATCACACAATGGGTTGGATTGTTTCAGGAAGATAGAGAAGCAGACCTGTTCAAACTTGGTTCTAATAGATTCATTAAAACAACACTTCCTTACCTCACAAAGGTAATTCTTTTCAAGGGGGAGGTATAATCAATGCAGCCCCACGGTTACTGCTCCTGCGCCTCTACCCATATAAGTACTTCTTGTCTCCTAAACAAGCAAGTACGTTCCTCCAGGGCAAAGACTAGATTTGTTTGCACCTACCTACACAATGCTCCACACAATTCCTGGCCCATTATCAGATCCTTAATAAGTGCTCAGGAATGGCTGAAAGCGCCAAAGTGTTATTATGCCCTCCATTCTGCCATTTGCAACCTCTGTGGTCAGAAGTAAGTTATTTACTCCCTCACAGATTGTGTAAAATATCATAAAGAAGAATAAACACGGCTAGGATAAGAGGCAGCTTTGAACTCAGCCTTCCTGATTCCAAGCCTACCACTCTTAAACAAGGGTTGTGACTGTAACAGTCATGTGGAAATGTGATGTACAGAAGCTTTAGTAATCCCTGCCCGGCATCTAGAGCTTCAGCTCTTCCTGCTTTAGGTAGCTAAAACAAAGATGGGAAATTAGAGACAAATTTCCCTACTGGATATTGATGCAAAAATGTTGAGCGAAATTCTAGCAAGGCGATTACAGCAGTAGATCACAAGGATCATGCACGATGATCAGGTGTGATTTATACCACGAGAGCAGGGTTGATTCACTGTTAGGAACACCTTCGACATACCTGATCACGTTAATAAGAAAACCAAGAGAACAGATTTCAGTGATCTGAAAGACAGATGCTGAAAAGCTTTTTTAAAAATAAAGCATCCATCCCTATTAAAGACACTAGAGAGCTAGGGAGTATTCCTTAAAATGAGAAGCCCTCTCTATCTAAATTCATCAGTGAGCATCATCTGTAATGGGGATAAACTAGAAATATTCCCATTAAGATCAGGGATGAAGCAAGGATGCCCATTATCAACACAACCATTCAGCACTGTACTAGAACTGTTAGCTTTTGAAATGAAAAGAAATAGAAACTGAAGGAATTAGAATAGACAATGAGAAAACAAAATGATGACTATTTTGCAGATGACATGATGGTATACTTAGAGAACCTTACAGCGTCAGCTACAAAAGTTACTTGAAATAATTAGCAACTTTAGCAAAGTTGCAGGATATGGGGTTAAACCACATAAATCATCAGAATTTCTTTCTATGACCAACACTGGAAAAAAATCTATTTAAAATAATTATAAATAATACAAAATACTTAGGAGTCTACCTGCCAAGACAATCCCAAGAACTAGATGAACACAATTACAAAATACTTTTCACATAAATAAAATCAGATCTAAATGTTTGAAAAAAAATTAGCTGCTGATGGTAGACCAAACTAATATAATAAAAAATGACAAGCCTGTGTAAGCTAATTGACTTATGCAATATTATACTTATCAACTTACCAAAAACAACTATCTGATAGAACTGTACTGGCAGCACCAGGCATAATGTATACAGTAGGCCCAGATTAAAAGGTTGTTGAATTCAGTGGAAGGTCACGTGGCAGAATGTGCAAGTTCAAATTCAGGGATCCTGATTCTAAAGCCCAGCTCTTAGTATGATACCAACCAGATATTACAGAGACATGGGAGTGCCAAGGGAAGGTTCAGGGTTCAGCGTTCCCACCTCCAGCACATGCCTCAAATTACTCCTTGTTTACTTTACACATACTTTTCATGGATTTATACTTAACTTGTATTTATACAGACGTGCCTTTGCCCGGGACAATGGAAGCTTCTTGAGCACGGAGGCTGGGGTGCCCAGCACAAGGGAGACCCTGAATAAATGCTCGCTGGCCTGAGCTGCAACTTGTACTTATCAGAGAGGTCACGGTTCCTCAGTAGAGCCTGCACTCCCTTCCATTCTCACAACCAGGACGCTGTTATCAGACAGAGATCACTTAGTGAACACTGTGAGGAAATGGTCTGTTTCAATTTCAGTATCTTACTCAAACTTCGATTTTCTGAGGAGTCAGCACTTACTACACATCAGGCAGGCACTGTGCTAAGGGCTGGGATGCAAAAAAAGGCAAAAAAGTTGTCCAAACCATCAAAGAACCCCCTTTGAATGGGGGAAAGAATCCTGCACATAATTATGGGCAAATAATGTATTTGATTAATAATCAACTATTATATGATTAGTAAAAATAATTGATTTTTAACAAAGAAGTTCCCTAAAGAAAGCATCCTCCCATCCTATAACCAAGAGCCTCCCAATGTCCCGCAGGGTCTATTTCCACCCATCCCCACAGGGCAACATCCTAGAATCCTCTGCTGACCCCTCTGAAGACTAGGGTTGCTCCAGGAATCCAAATCCTTGTCTTCCTACCTTTCAAGTGAAGAGCATCCGGAATTACCTGCAATCCCTCAGCTAGCTCTCATGCTCCATGACTCAGTCAGACTTTCATTCATTATCCTAACATACAAAGCCTCAATATCCCCACTTCCTAACTACTTTGGGGGCAGGTCCCATAGTTTTCCCTCCAAAGGTTACCCTCCAAGCCAACCATGCTGCGGAGCTGGGGTACAGAGTTCTGGCTGACGCCTGGAAGCAGATGGTCTCCAGTGACTCAGGAACTAAATACTTCTCCTGTTTGGGGGAAATGATTTCTGAGTAATAATCAAAAGAAATGCCGAAAAACAGTCAATTGACTCCAACAAGCCATGACAGAAAGTGAGTGTTAAAAGTGACATGTTTTTCAAACTTCAAAGAGTTGGCTGGGGCCGATTCGGGGGTGTTGTGGGGATATTTGAACAAGGTTACAGCTGTAGCATCTCTGTGCCAGCTGATTGCCTTTTTACTGGCTAGAAAAAAAACAGAAATTAATACTATCTTCTAGAAGATAGACATCAGAGAAGGAAAAGAAGAAATAAAAGCCAAAGAAAATTCATGAAATATTTTCATTTCCTCTTCTGCTTTGTAACAAGAAGCAACTTCGTTTTTCTCACTCAATTTAATTCTCTGGGACAAATCACTGGGCTGCTTCCCGAGGAACTGCACGTTTACCTGATGGAAAAACTCTGCTATTTTTACAATTTTCCCCTTTTGCATGTTAAAAGGTTTTCACACAACTTAAGCTATTTCACAAAAAACTGGCTGTGCCAAACAGGCCAAGAAAACTCCCATGATGCCAGATGTTCCTGCTTCTTTAGTACATGGATAAAAAGTATGAATTATTCTGTAAGGTAGATCTTCCCTTGAACTTTCCCAAAACAAATGGTCTGATTTTAATCTAAAGCATCTCACTTTCTACCTTATTCAGCTAACAACAACAATAGCACTATATATATATATATACAGAGAGAGAGAGAGAGAGAGAGAGAGAGAGAGAGAGAGAGAGAGAGAGAGAGAGAGAGAGAGAGCGCACATTAAGGTTTACGAATCTTTCACAAATGTCATTTCCTTTGGACTGAAAAAAACAAATTTAAAGGGAGGCTAAAACAAGTCAATAAATCCATAAATGCCAGGCTAGACATACAAGCACAGAGAGTGAAACACTCTCTTCTCTCAATAAGCTTATATTATGGGAGAGACAATGAGGACACATAAAAACACAGATTGTCCAAAAAGATTGGGATGATTTCACACACACACACACACACACACACACACACACACACACACACACACACACACACTCACACACTCACACACACACACACTTAAAAGCAAATTGATTCAAGAGAAAGGGCATGAATAAGATGGCTCAGGAAAGGCTCATCATGCAAAAGACAGTGCCTGAGTTGCACCTTTAAAGGGATATGATAAAGGAGAATAAGGAAGGAAAGCTTTATCTGAGTCTCATTTTCTTTTCTAATCTGTGAAATGAGGATATTAATATCCATAGTTCCCATTTTAAAGAGTTGTTGTGACATTCAAATGAGGTCATGTCCAGGAATATAAGTAGTAAATATGAAAGCAATATAGAATCTTGAACTATATTATTGTTGCTGTCTGTTATTAATGTTACTGAAAGCATTAAATACACACACACACACACACACACACACACACACACACACACACACACCATCACTACCAACAAAGAAAAAACCTCCACACTAAATTGTAGGTGCTCAGTTTTTACAAGAAGGGAAACTAAAATTGTCCCTCCTTATTTAATACTCCTCATTTTGTCTATGCACTTTTCACATCTGGGCACAAAGAAGCAACTTTGAGCACCAGTTGTTCAGAGCTATATAGTGATAGAAGGAAAGAATCATGGATTGACTTCTCACTCTGTGTCAAACGGCCAAATGGTAGTTATATTTCAAAAAAACAATTGTGGAGGAAAAAGACTGGACAAAATGCTTGAATATCTGGCTGGCAGAATAAGAAATCTGTTCCTTGAGACAGACAAAAATGGGAAATTCAGTGGTAAGATTTCTATACTCCTAGATAGGGGTCATGGAATCAGTTGCCATAGTTTGGGGTTGAGAATTGGGTTTGGCTGTAGGAAGCACTTTAAAGACTGTCCTTCCAGTCTTGAAAGGAGGACAAGGCAGTGTCTTCATCATTTTAGGACTATTTCTCCACCTGAAGCAGGAAAAGCAGATATACCTACACCATGAAGCCAAAAAACATTAGCTCTCAAGATGCCACTTTCTCAGGTTGTATTCATCCTCATTCAGTGTTTTAAGTCACTTTAGAGCTATTATTTAAGTATCACAATTGCCTGGGGCCATTGATGCTATAGATATGAATATAGATTAGTAAACTGAGGATCAGTAACTTTAAGCAAGTTGCTCAGAACCACAGAGTCAGAAAGAAAGTAAGAATCTGAATGGAGGTTTTCTCTGCTCTACAACCAGCAATCTAGGGATTGGTATTTTTCATCTTTACAGAGAAACTCATCATCTAATTATCTCCACTTCCGATATCAAGGATTAGCTATCCATTGGTTCTCATTCACGTTGTCACATGGACAGATGCCAGCCAAGCTCCACCGGACTGTTTAATTTAGACCACGATGACAACAACGAGGAAATGATCCAATGTGGCCATTTAGGTGGAGGAGCGGAGAGTGGTGGGCCTAGGTTGGGAAGGCTTTACATTTAGAGAGCATCAGATAATTACTAGCTGTATCAATGTCTTCATTTGTATAATGATCATGATAACAGCATCTACTTAGCAGAGTCGTGGTGCTAATCCAATGAGTTAACATTTGTAAAGTGCTTTGCAAACCCTAAAGAGCTATAGAAGTATATTATGGCTGTCATCATCCTTACTCTCCATCATCCAGATCATAGAAAACTGCCATTGAGGAGGTGACCTGAACAATGATCTTGTCCAATTTTTCAGTTTGAAATAATAAGAAATGGAGAGTGATGATTAAAAGGACCTCTCGATACCGCACAGTAAACCAAAAGCAGAGGTGGGTTTGGCTAAGAACCAAGGACTCGTGGGTAGCAGGTATATGCTAAGAAAAAAATAAATGTCACTAAAATAAAAATGTCCTGAATCCTAGTTCAGAGCTCTGCTGACAGAAGAGAAATAACATGATTCTCAGAATTGGGCTCCAAAATTCAGAATCTAGTATCAGCTCTTCAATCGGTTGCTGATATGGCCTAAAAGCGTGAACTACATCCCATGGAATGATATGTATCAAGAGGTCTGGGACCAAATCCTGCTTCTAAGGCTAACGTCCCAAGTAATCACATGGGAATCACCAAACTTCTCTGGATTTCGGTTTCTACCTGTTAAAAATGTGAGTATAAAGAGCTTCCCAGTTCACATGGCAGCATTGCCCTAAAGATGGAGTGAGACCACAGTATGAAAGGATGTGAAATCTTTAGAGCAATACATATGACACCTTTTTAAGGAACTCCTATGGTATACAAGTGGTCAACGGTCTTAAGATGACGTACAATTATTCATTTAGTCTACAGGATCTCTATATTTCTGCCCCAGATGCTTCACAGCAATAGAAAGCTGAATGGTTCTTGAAGGGAAGGCCAGAAGGCATTTTTGGCAGGCCCTTTCAGGTTTGAAAACTGTCCTTTAGAGGCCCTACTGGTAGAGGGCATTACACTCATCTGGGTACCAGCCCAGCAAAGTTCCCAGGAAACCATCACAAGCTTAGTAGCCAAGATGGAATTCTTTCTTAGAGATGTTATTAACTAAGGCACAGAAGGGTTTGGTGGAAATCTGCCCCCCCCAAAAAAAAATTGCTAAGTGTCTTGTAGGTGCTAAATTTTGCAAATACAAAGATGATGTGGAAAGCCTCTCTGCCCTCAAAGGGCTGACATTGCTCTGGAGAACTTGGGGGGACAACAGTTGCACAAGACATTCTAGGACGTGACTGTTCCTTCATGTGTGGAATGGATGAAGTGGGGGAGGCACAGAAGGATAAAGTGAGTAGACACATAAGAATATGCAGAATAATTTCCTGGGTGAGATCCCTGTTATGGGTGGGAAGACTCACTCCCATCAGCCTTACTAATCTCTGGTCAACAAAATGTGGACAGGGAATGTCCAATGACAAGCACGTATACTCAACCTCCTTGGGTGTTTATCTTGAAATGGAGAAACACTCACTAATAGCCAGCATTTCAGAGCATCATAGACCCAGGGATCTGGACCTGGGAGGGACTTTAGCGGCCACTCAATCCCCTTATTCAGCTAGGAGAAAATTGAAGGTCAACTGATTTATTCAGTGTCAGTGGGAAGGCTCAAGGAAGGCTTGGAACCCAATTATGTCCAGAACCAGTTCTCCTTCCATTACACCACATTTCCTCCTTCTGCTCATTTGCAAATGTTCCTGCAAAGTAATTCAGGCCAATCTAAGCAATGAAGGAAGTCCACTAAACCATGCACATAGAGGAACATAGGGGGAAAAAAGTTCCCGTTCCCTGCAGCTGGTGATCTGCATAACTACTTCAGCATGATTGCTAAGGCCATAATTGGACTTAGCCAGTAATAAAGAATAAAGTGACTCATTTCTCTATTAAGTGAGCAGAAAAGGAACTGTGGCTGCTTCTGGTCTTGTTAAAAGACTCAAAGGAAGGCACCGTGAAGATTAAATGAGACTGAATCCTAAGGCAGGAATACTGACATCAGGGGCTTAGGGGTAAGGGAGCTTTGGGAAGCCATGTCTCATTACCAGAGTCCTTTAACATCCCAGCATCTATGGACATCGTAACGAAAATGTTCTCCACTTCCAAAGAGAGAACTGGGGAGTGCAGACCAAAACAGACTCAATTTAGACTTTTTTTTCTTACTTTTTGGGTACGTTTTCTTTCACAACATGGCTAATGGGAAAATATGTCTTACACGACTTCACATGTATGATCAATATAAATTGGTTGCCTTATCAAGAGATGAATGGGGAGTGAGAGAGAATTTGGAAATCAAGATGATTAAAAAAAAAAAAAAAAGACTGTTATATATTGGATTACTTGCCATCTAGGGGAAGGGGAAGGGGGGGGGGGATTGGAACAGAAGGTTTTGCAAGGGTTCATGTTGAAAAATGATTCATGCATATGTTTTGAAAATAAAAAAGCTTTAAAAAACATAAATTTTAGTTTTAGACATATAACTGTGAAATATTTAACAAAATAAAAAATATAATAAAAAAAAAAAAAAAAACAGGGCATCATAAGCCATACATTCTCCATTACCTCTGGGGTTCATAAGTTCTCACCTAGTTTTCCTAAGAGGTTGTTTCTTGAAGATTGGTCTATGGTTATGTGCAAGTACATAGATAAGAGCTGGCTAGGCTTAGAGTTAAGAAGAAGTGAATTCAAATGTGTTCTCACTAGCTGAGTGTCCTTGGCCAAGCCATTTAACTTATTTGACTCAGTTTCTTCATGTGTAAATGGAAATAAAATTAATACCTACCTCATTATAAGGATCAAATATGATGATAATTACACAGTGTCTGGTGCATAGTATAAATTATACATAAAGTAAGCTATTATCTTATAAGAAAGGGGAGAGAAATAGAGACACAGAGACACAGACAGAGACAAAGACTTGAAAATGTATAGATATGTGAATAAGTATCCTTAATTTCTTAATAATTTGAATTTTCCTTATAGAAAATTAAATATGAATAAAGAATGAATTTGCCAAAAGAACAATCATCTTTAAAGACCTCATTTCTAAAATATATAGGGAATTGACTCAAATTTATAAGAATACAAGCCATTGATAAATGTTCAAAGGTTATGAACACAATTTTCAGATGAAGAAACTAAAACTATTTCTAGTCATATGAAAAAATGTTCTCAATCACTGATTAGAGAAATACAACTAAGACAACTCTGTGGTACCACTTCACACCTCTTAGATTGACTAAAATGACAGGAAAACATAATGATGAATGTTGAAAGGATGTGTAAAAACTGGGACACTGATACATTGTTGGTGGAGTTGTGAACTGATCCAGCCATTCTGGAGAGTAATTTGGAGCCATTCCCAAAGGGCTTTCAAACTGTGCATACTCTTTGATTTGATAGAGAGCAGTGTCTCTACTGGGCCTGTATCCCAAAGAGATCATACAAGAGGGGAAAGGACTTACATGTGCAAAAATGTTATAGCAGCCCTTTTTGTAATGACAGGGAACTAGAAATTGAGAGGATGCCCATCAGTTGGGGAATGGCTGAATAAGTTATGATATTTGGAGGTAATGGAATATTATTGTTCTGTAAGAAATAATGAGCAGGATAATTTCAGAAAAGCTTGGAAAGACTTGTATGAACTGATGCTGAGTGAAGTGAACACTGTACATGGTAAAAGTAAGACTATGAGATGACCAACTGTGATGGACTTGGATCTTTTCAACAATGAGATGATTCAGGCCAATTCAAAAAGACTTGGGATGGAGAGAGCCATCTCCACTCAAAGAGAGGAGGGGGACTGAATGTGGATCAAAGCATAATAAATATTTCCACCTTTTGTTGTTGTTAGTTTGCTTGTTTTATTTTTCTTCTTGTATTTTTTCCCTTTTGTTCTGATTTTTCTTGCCCAGCATGACAAATATAGAAATATCTTTAGAAGAATTGCATATATTTAACCTATATCAGATTGCTCACTTACTAGAAGAGGGAGGGAGAGAAGGAAAAAATTTAGAACCAAGGTTTTGCAAAGGTGATTATAGAAAACTATCTTTGCATATTTGAAATTTGTATTTGGAAAAATGAAATACTATTAAAAAAAAGAATAATCATCTTTTTAAACCATTGGTATCTTATAGCCATTTGTATAATAGTATCACAAGTGTACTTAAATTTTCTGGTCTTCAGGGAAGAATTGAAATATGTATCATTTGTGATGGCTCAAACTCCTGCCCAGGACCTAACAAAGCCCCAGATAGATATGTGCCCCTTACCCAAAATGACTACTCAGAGATCACTCAAAATAGAAAATAGAAAAGTTGTTTATTGAAACCTCCGGAGGATGAGCCATCCCATCATGAGATAAGAAAGAGAAAGCTCGAGGTAGGAGGGCTAAAGAAGTAGTAAAAAGACACAGCTTTTATACAAGAGGTTACATCACAAGTAAGAGAACATTGAGAAGGGGAGGGAGAAGCATCTAATTGGTTGTTGCTATTTGGAAAGATTGGAATGGAAGGTTTCTTTTCCCCAAAATCTCCTGATTTCTGGGAAACAGAAAATCAGCCTTCAGGCTTAATCAAGGAGATTGTGGTCCAGCTAATAGACTAAATATAGATAAATGTCAAATACTGATAAATGTCATCAGCTCAGGTTAAGTAAATATGTTTGTAGCTGGCCAAGGCGCAAGTACATATGGGCCTGCACATATTCTACAGGTCATAGGGAAACACAGAAATAATGAAAATAAAATCCAGAAAAAGAATTCATACATTCCTGTAAGTTCTTTACCTTATCTCTCTCTGTTCCACACAGGTAGGGTCCAGCTCAACATTCAGGAAGGATTAGGTCCCCTATCAGGCTCTAAATAGATGTGTCAAGTATCCCCAGTTTAACCAGTAGTCATCAGGTTAGAGGGGGAGCAAAGTGTGAAAATGTTACCCCTGGAAAATTCCATGTCCTATAACAGTAGATGCGTCTTTCTGAAAACAGTATGTCAAACATGGAACTGTGAATTCATTGGCGTGGGGATTCTCTTTACCAATGCAATCAATCAATCACTCAATCAGCTTTCATCCAGTCCTTGCAGTGTGCCGGGTGCTATGCTAAGTGCTCAGGATAAAAAGAACTGAAAAAAAGAAGGCTCTTAAAATTAATTTCGGTTTCAACAGAATTGGATAAGAAATCGAGTCTTTGATCTTCCCTACGACACATTTGTTTAACAATTTAGAGCTGGGAGGGACCCGAGAGTCGATCTAATTCAACACCCTCAATTTACTCATCAGGAAACTGAGATTCAGAAAGAAATATCACCTTCCCATGATCATACCTGTTAAGAGTCAGAGGAAAGACTTAAATGGAGGAAGAAAAGAAAAGACAGAAGAGAAGAGGAGGAGGGGAGAGGCAGGTCACACATGAAGGGGAAGAGATGCAATTGGGCTCCATAGCTATTTCTTCCAGATTCTATCTTATCCTTATTCTGGGCCACTTTTCCATGCTGCTTTCCTTTCATTATTATAATTTCATATGTGCGTGTTCATGCGAATGTTCACATACTTGTGCTTCCATTTTGGTTTCCCTTTTCTAATACAAACATACAGCTAGGTAGATAGATAAATAGACAGAAAGATAGATAAATAGATAGATAAACAGACAGAAAGATGAACATACAAAATAGATGATAGATAGATAGATAGATAGATAGATAGATAAATAAATGATGGATGGATAGATAGATAAACAGAAAGATAGACATACAAATTAGGTGATAGATAAACAGACAGAAAGATAGATAGACAGAAAAATGGCATACAAAATAGATGATAGATAGATGATGGATAGATAGATAAACAGAAAGACATATAGAATAGATGAGAGAGAGAGAGAGAGATGAAGGGATAGAGAGAGAGAGAGAGAGAGAGAGAGAGAGAGAGGAGAGAGAGAGAGAGAGAGAGAGATGGACAGGCAGAAAGATAGAAATACAGGATATACAATAGATAGGATAGACGATAGATGGAAAGACAGAAAGATAGGCATGCAAAATAAATGATAGAGAAAGAGAAAGAAAGAGAGAAAGAAAGAGAGAGAAAGAAAGAGAGAAAGAGAGAAAGAAAGAGAGAAAGAGAGAAAGAGAGAGAGAAAGAGAGAAAGAGAGAAAGAAAGAGAGAAAGAGAGAAAGAGAGGAAAGAGAGAAAGAGAGAAAGAGAGAAAGAGAGAACGAGAGAGAGAGAGAGAGAAAGAGAGAAGAGAGAGAGAAAGAGAGAAAGAGAGAAGAAGAAAGAGAGAAAGAAAGAAAGAAAGAAAGAAAGAAAGAAAGAAAGAAAGAAAGAAAGAAAGAAAGAAAGAAAGAAAGAAAGAAAGAAAGAAAGAAAGAAAGAAAGAAAGAAAGAAAGAAAGAAAGAAAGAAAGAAAGAAAGAAAGAAAGAAAGAAAGAAAGAAAGAAAGAAAGAAAGAAAGAAAGAAAGAAAGAAAGAAAGAATTATTAGTTTTAACACATTCATGTACATAGAGCAAATGTAAAGCCTGGAAGTGTGGGACCATGCCTGAGATCACCCTGATGTGGCAACACGTAGGATGTTGTAACCTGGAGGGCCCTGGTAGTTTTGTAAATGCTTTCCAGCTTTCTGATTCACAGTCAGGTCCACAACTTGGGAAAAGGGAGGATGAAACATTTGTACCCATTGCTTATTAAGAGTCACAGTGTGGTAGCACTGAAGACAAGGTTCCAAGGGAAGGAGAACTTCCCTCACTGGTTCCCGGGAGGGCTGCTGTCACCTCCAGAAGCAGGACTTTGGCCTCTTGTGATGCAAATTGGGCAGCAAATCTCATCTGCTGGGTTGATCCTTCCCGGCCTTTGGGCGCAATCCTCCAGGGCCAAAGACAAAGCAGCATGTTCTGAAAGTTGAGAAGCCCTTGCCTCCCAGCAGCAGCAGGATGCATCCATTACTGTCATGTTTGTGCCTTAGGATCCTGAGCTGTGTGGAAGCTTGGCTCTGCTCTTTGCACATGGCAGCCTGAGAGTGGGGGGGCTCCGTCCTTCACTGCAAGTTAGGCCTATCTAATGAGAGATGCCCTCCATTCAGAGCTCCAAACAAGCTCCCTGACCACTGCACCAGGCTGCCTCCAATTTGAAGTAGCCAGGTAGCGAGTAAACGACATTTCTCGAGTTTGGCTCGATTTGGCTTTTTCAATAGTGGAGTGAGGAGGGAAAGAAGGATTATCCCTTTTATATGGGGAAAAATATCCCAGCTCAGAACGGCTGAGCACATTCTCCCCAACTCCCTCCTCTTCCTTTTCTCCTTTGCACATACCCTAGGAATTCAGCTCTCCTGAATTCCTCAAACACAATGATTTCTATACATTGTCTCCTCTTTGGAGACTCAAGTAATTCATGGAGGTAGATGCTTTTTTTCCCCCCCTGAGGCAATTGGGGTTAAGTGACTTGCCCAGGGTCACACAGCCAGGAAGTGTTAAATGTCTAAGGCCAGATTTGAACCCAGGTCCTCTTGACTTCGGGACTGGTGCTCTCTCCACTGTGCCATCTGGCTGCCCCTGAGGTAGATACTTTCAGATAGAATTATCACAGGGAAGTAAAATTCAGAAAACTGAATAAATGGTGGCAGTAGAATTTGAATCCAGGAATCACCAAGTGCAATGCTTTGTCTAAAATGGGGGATTCTTAACTTGGGGATCATGAACTTAGAAGAAGGGGTTAGGAAAAGAGAAAGAGAAAGAAGAAAGAAAAGGGAGAAACAGCCAGAGAGAAAGAGGGAGGAAAGAAATGATGGAAGGAGAGAGAGAAAGAGAGAGGGGGGAAAGGAGGAAAAGAAAGAGGGAGAAGGAAAAGGAGTGAGGGAGAGAGAGGAAGAAAGAGACAAAGAGAGAAGGAAGGAGGGGGGAGAAAGAGAGATATTTATATCTGGATGAATAGAGGGATAAAAGAAGGATGATGATTATCCTTTGTAAGCCTATGGATTTTTGTTTTCTGAATTTGAACCTTGTAGTCTAAAACAGAGTTCCCAAGGTCCCACCAGACTTCTCAAGAGTCTCAGAGCATTATTAAGATAAAGATCCCTTGGCCTTTTCAAACACAATCCTAGTGGCTCCTTCTTCCAGAGCTGTCATCCATCCACGGCTGTCCTCAGAGCTCTCCTCTGCAAAGTCTCCACAGCTCATCAAAAAGCTCATCATTGCTCCTTATAAAGCAGACAAGTTGGGAAAATCAGACCAAATCAACTCTAATTTCCCAGTAGAAGGGATTGAGACACACCACAGGTTTAGAACGGGACCAAGAGCTCAGAGCCGTAGAGTCCAGTCTGATCACAATCTAGATGACAAATAAGACTGAGAGAGATTGACTTGGTTTAAGGTCACTCATCTCATAAGCAGAAGAGTCCAGGACTCTCTTCAGTAGACTGAGGTGCCATCTTGGAAAATGCTGTTCCTGCTCTAAATCAGCGAGGGGCAGCAAAGTGGCAGACAGGAGAAGAGCAGCGACATTAGAGTCAGGGAGAGCCTGAATTCAAATCTAGCTTCACGTACTTACTAGCTGTGTGATCCTGGGTGGGTCACTTATCCCTGCTTGGCTTAGTTTTCTCAATCATAAAATGAGTCAGAGAAGCAAATGTCAAAATCCTCCAGTATCTTTGCCAAGAAAACCCCAATGGGGGGTCAGACAAATGGAAAGAACTGAATCACAAAAAAAAAACCCCTCTACATCACTCAACAATCTCCAAGTATTTATTAAGCTTCTATTATGTGTTTGGCACTGGGGGTGCAACAACAAAGGAAGTTTGAGGAAGAAAAATCACTACAGACGGTGTCACTGAGAAAACTGGCAGTGGGAAGAAAAAAGGGGAAGGAGGCACCATTCCTGAAACTCTGAGCTCATCAGTGATGCTCATAGTCAAATCGTACACATTAGTTTCAGCTCGATCAGCAAATGCAAAGTGAGTTGGCAAAATGGGTGGACTTAGAGTCAGTAAAGCCTGAGTTCAAATCCCCCCCTCTCAGAACTTGCAAGCTGTGTTGTCCAAGAAAGTTATCTAACCTCTCTGATCCTCAGTTTGCTCATCTGCACAATGGGGATAAGAAGAGGTTTATTGAGAGAACGACTTGACACAGGACATTTCAAAAGCAGTCTAGGCTTTTCACATGAATCTTTGCTGCTCTTCTGTAGATGTAAAAATGGGGTTGTCATTGAGGGGTGTTGTGTGTGTGTGATGTACACACGTGTTGCATTGTGTTATGTGTGTGTTCATGTGTGTATTATTTACAAGAACTTTACAATTAAAAAAGGAAAAGAAAAAAGGGGGAGCTGGAAGTTGAACACTTTGTCTCTTTTGTTTGCTTTCAATGACAGTCAATAACCAGGGTGCAGGAGCCCAAGGTGGCCAGTCCATCGCCTTTCACAGAGGAGTTGGATCTAAAGCACTGGGGTTCAAATTTGACTTCTTATAATGATAAGCTGGCTCATCAAGAGAGCATCTCTAAAATGTCCTGAGCCCTAAGACATCCTTGTCTCTGATTTCTTGGCCAATTCACAGGATTGTATTCTGCACGAGTAGAAGAAATTGTGACACCCACAAATACCAGCTCCTTGGCTTATTAACTCTCAACTTAGAAAAGAAACAACTCTTTTCATTTCAGGAAAAAGTGCATGACTTGACGTGTCGGAGAGAATCTTGAATTTCTCTTAAGAGGACTTGGGTTCCAAATCAGCTTTGCTGATTTAAAAAAAAAAAAAAAAATCAGCTATGCTACTTACTATATGCAGGATCTACCATTTTACCACTGGATCTCACTTCCTTTATCTGTTAAGTGAAGGCATTGGAGGAAATGATCCCTAAAGTCTCCTTTCTAGTTCTAAACCCACAATCCCTCTCTGTGCCCAAGGAAAATCATAAAGAAGGGAAAAGAAAAACCCACAAATGTTTTGTAGCGGCTTTTTTATGGTGGCAAAAAATTGGGAAAATAATTCCATCAATTGAGGAATGGCTGAATAAGTTGTGGTATATGAAGATAACGGAATATTATTATTAATTAATTCATATTAATATTATTAATGGAATATTATATTCTATAAAAGTTCTATAAAAATATATTATTTGTTCTACATGAACAAAATGATTTTAGAAAGAGCTGGAAAGGTTTTCAACTGATGCTGAGCGAAACAAGCAGAACCAAGAACAAATTGTACACAGTGACAGCAAGATTATACAATGATCAACGATGAAAGACTCGGTTCTTCTCAGTGGTTCAGCGATCTAAGGCAATCCCAATAAATTTTGGCTAGAAAATGCCATCTGTAGTCAGAGAGAAGTTTGGAGATTAAATATAAATCAACAAATATTGTGTCCACTTCTTTTTTCTGGTTTTTTTTTTTCTCTCTCATGATTTTTCCTTTATTTCTGATTTTTCTCTACCAATATGATTCATAAATTATGCATTAAAAATTAATATATGTGTTTAATGAGAAAAAAATAAAACAATAAAAAGTAAAAATAAAACAACGATTAAATCACGATCCCAGGAATAAGGAATGCAACACAATATCTGAATGTCACCCTTATTTCATCAAAAGGAAAGTGAATAGCTCCCTCCTCTCTGTCCATTGACATCTTGCCTCTGACATTTATTAGGCCTGTGACCTTGAAAGACATTTCCTCCCAGCCCCTGTCTCAGTGTCCACTTAAATAAAATAAAGAGATTGAATGATGGTTTTTTCAAGTCCCTTCTAAATAAATCTAAATTGCTAAGCCTTCTTTCTGTCTCTACCTCCGTCTTTCTCTGTGTCGTGTCTGTGTCCTCTGTTTTTGTCTCTGTCTCTATCTCTCTTTTCCTTTCCTTTGTCACTCTGGCAGTTCCGTTAAAAAAGAAAGAAAAATCTGACCGAGAAGAAACTTCCTATCGTGCAGCTCCAAAGGGCCCAAAGTCTCTGAAAATGCTGCTGTTTCTTCCAAATCTGTCCCTCCCTGACTTCTCCCTCTTGTTTTGTGAACACTATCATCAGATGACTCACAGACAAGAACACTAGCCCTCTGACAGTCAGGCAGGGTCCACAGAGTCCTACCGCCTGCCTAATAAAAATACCCAGCCATACCACTGACCCACATATTGAAGGTTTGAAGGACTAAATAATCCCCAAAGAATCTGTGGCTGTCATGGGCTCAAATAGACTTGTAAACTTTCCAGGGCTTGCTGACCCAGGGCCTCAGAGGCACCCAAAAAAGGCCTGGCAGACATCAAAACTTTAGTCACCACTCTGCTATGTTTCCATGGAAATCTATCTTGATAGAGAAATCTGACCACTCCAAGGTCACGCGTTCTGGCTGTGTAACAAGTGAGGACCACAAGGGCCTCGGGTTGGTTTTGCTTGTAAGGGGGGTTGGGGAGGTGCCAGGGAAGGGGAAAATCTATGATCAAAGCTCTTTGAGCCAAACTGCCAGCCTATGCAAGGTTAAACATATTCAAAGGAGAGCAAAGTCACATTAGGACACAGGATATTGAGATACTCTGGGGCAGAAGTAATAAGAATAAGAATCTAGAGTTGGGAATTATAGGCCAGCCTCTTCATTTTCTGAGATGGAAGAACTGCCATCACAGTGAATATTCCAGCTTTTCACCTGGAGAACAGAGGAATGGCCAAAATGAGGCAGGGGTCCATTATTCTAGTTTAGTTCCAGGATCTGAATCATCTCACACTGTTTGCTCCATCCTGGCTCTTAAGCCAACTGCCTTATCAGGCCCAGGAAGCTGGAACTCTTTATTCGCACATATTGTATGCTCCCCATTCCAATGACAATTGTGATCCGAAGCCCTCCATCATGATCGGGGAGAAGCGGTGCCGACTAAGAGAAGAGCATCCCTTGTGGGGGTCAGCCACAGCCCCACCTGCGCTTCCCACCGCTGACCGGGACGAGGCAAGTTTGCACAACCATGTGCTCTCTGGGATTAAGATAACATCCAGTGTATTCCGGTCATATATGTTATTGTAGCATTGTTCCCATTCGACTGAAATGGCACAGCATTTAATCACATGCTGTTTTTTAGAAGTCACGGCTCTAAAGATGATTGGGTGGGGTCAGCATGGAGCGTAGTGACCAACAGGTCAAAGATGTAGGTTTTGTTCTGGGAGAACAAATCCCAAAACCAATTAGACTCCCATTAAAAATGCAAAGAATTATGAGCAAACGTGAAGCACCAATTATTTGTTAGGCCCTAAGAACAGAAAGACTGTTCTTACAACCAAACCAACTTCATTTGTTGTTTATTCCTAACCATGGAGAGAGAGAGAGAAAGAGAGAGAGACAGAGAGAGAGAAAGAGAGAGAGACAGAGAGAGAGAGACAGAGAGAGGGACAGAGAGAGAGAGACAGAGAGAGGGACAGAGAGAGACAGAGACAGAGACAAAGAGAGACAGAGACAAAGAGAGACAGAGAGAGAGAGAGAGAGAGAGACAGAGAGAGAGGGGGGGAGAGAGAGAGAAGAGAGAGAGACAGAGAGAGAGAGAGAGAGAGAGAGACAGAGACAGAGACAGAGACAGAGAGGGGGGGGGAGAGAGAGAAGAGAGAGAGACAGAGAGAGAGAGAGAGAGAGAGAGAGAGAGAGAGAGAGAGAGAGAGAGAGAGAGAGGTGGGGGGAGGGAGAGAGAGAAGAGAGAGAGACAGAGACAGAGACAGAGAGAGAGGGAGAGAGAGAGGGAGAGAGAGAGACAGAGAGAGAGACAGAGAGAGAGGAGAGAAGAGAGAGAAAAGAGAAGAGAGAAAAAAGAGACAGAGAGACAGAGAGAGAGACAGAGAGAGAGAGAGAGAGAGAGAGAGAGGAGAGAAGAGAGAGAAAAGAGAAGAGAGAAAAAAGAGACAGAGAGACAGAGAGAGAGACAGAGAGAGAGAGAGAGAGAGAGAGAGAGAGAGAGAGAGAGGTGGGGGGAGGGAGAGAGAGACAGAGACAGAGACAGAGAGAGAGGGAGAGAGAGAGGGAGAGAGAGAGACAGAGAGAGAGACAGAGAGAGAGGAGAGAAGAGAGAGAAAAGAGAAGAGAGAAAAAAGAGACAGAGAGACAGAGAGAGAGACAGAGAGAGAGAGAGAGAGAGAGAGAGAGGAGAGAAGAGAGAGAAAAGAGAAGAGAGAAAAAAGAGACAGAGAGACAGAGAGAGAGTGACAGAGAGAGAGAGAGAAAGAGAGAGAGGGAGAGAGAGAGGGAGAGAGAGAGACAGAGAGAGGAGAGAAGAGAGAGAAAAGAGAAGAGAGAAAAGAGACAGAGAGACAGAGAGAGAGAGACAGAGAGAGAGAGAGAAAGAAAAAGATGAACATAGAAAAAACACAGAAAGATAGATACCTACATAGAGACAGAGAGATAATTAGATAGATGATGGATGGATGGATGGATGGATGGATGGATGATGGAGGGTTAGATAGGTAGATGGATGATGGATGAATTTGGATGATGGATGAATTGATAGACAAGATAGGCACATACAAAAAGAGGGAGATAGATGATGAATAGATGGAGAGACAGGCAGATATATAATTAGATAGATGATGGCTGGATGGATGAATAGCTAGATGATGGATGGATAGGAAGATGGATGATGGATGAATAGATAGACAAGATAGGTGCATACATACATAGAGGCAGATACATACATACATGCATAGATGGATGGATGGATAGGTGGATACAAATATATTTATTCATTCATGGTTTGCTTGTTTATTAATCTGCTTTTTCTTCTTCCATGTAGAAGATGAGGGAAGATGGGATATGATGCTACCACACTATTGATCATTTGCTACTATGCGGTACTTTCCCTTTGACAAAGACAAATTCTGGAATTACCACTCAGCGGCTTGCCACCGGTGACCTTGCCCAGAACAAAGCAGAAACCATCAAACAAAGCAAGATCTCCAATGGAAAATCTCCTTGCGTGGCCAGGAGCTCTTTGGCATCAGCTCTCCTCAGCGCCTCGGGCAGGAGAAGGCCTCAGTGAGCCGCTACCTGCCTAAATCTGGCCCACAGAGGAGAATGCTTCTGAAGAGCTGTCAGTGACCGAGAAGCATGAAAGTTCCAGGACCACATTCAGGGCCTCTACCCTGAAGTCTCCCTTCTGCTGACAGACGCCATTATCCTCATCCACTTACCAGAAAATGAAAAGCAACTTTTGTGGTCAAAGAAAACAAGCACAAGCAGTTGACTAGAAACTGCCCCAGGAAAATGAGAAGCTTGCACTTGTCAGACTTTCTTCCTGAATAACCACGCCGTGGTCCAAACCAAACCGGGGAGTGCAGGAGGCCCAGGACGCCAGCGGACGGGCTAACAAACTGCTGGCGTCGGAAGGGGTTCGGAGTTGGGCATCGGGTCTGCAGCTAAGTAAGAGGTGTTTGTGGGTTTGAAATGCTCCCTCTGGCTGTTTCCCGGCTCATCCCTCCCAGAAACACAGTTGCTGATGGTGGTGCTTTGTGAGAAGGATTTATTGCCACAGTGGGCCAAAACTTACCTGCACGTTGAAAACACCTTCATCGAGCGGCGGAGGCGGGGGGAAGGAGCCCGAGCCAGGGGCTACGCTGCCAATGTCATCCAGAGGGGGAGGCGGAGGGGGCAGAAAGTCACCTGGAGCCAAGAGAAACACGCACACGTGGTTAGGATGGACCGATCTCGGCTCGCTTCTTTGAAGGCAGCCATGTGAGTTACTGGGTCTTTTCCTACTCTCAAGACTTACTGTCTCCGATAACAGAATTGAAAAGTCCCTTAGTTTGGAGTCAAACAAAATGGGAGGGGGGTGGAGAAGAAGGAGAAAGAAGAGAAAGGGATGGAAGAGAGGGGAAGGGAAATGAGGAAGAGGAATGGTGCTGAGAACTAAAATCTACATGGTATTTAAGGATCACAAACAATTGACGCTTATCACCTTTGACCTCATGTCAGTTAAAACTCGGTACTGCTGCTAACTCCCAGAGGGACCTGGGCCAAGGCCATCTCCTTGGGTCCCCTGTTTTTTATCATGAAGATCACGTCCTTTCCCACCCTAAATCCATAGTCCTAAAATCTCTATGGCCTAGGATCCAAGACAGTCAACTAGGAACTCTGAAGCAAATTTCAAGGGATTAATTGTAATTATAAAATAATAAATAAAGTCCATTTTCTACTGAGAGATTTCACCTAGAACCTGAAGAAAGAGCTTGATTTTTGCTGTGGGGAAGGCAACACCTGGAATTAAGGACAGTGGCTAGCAGGGACTTAGCAAGTGTGGAAATGCCCCTACTCAAAAGGCAGGCCCCAAAGCCTTCCCCCTCTTAAGGATCCCTGATCTTGATGATAGACTTTTTCACAGAGTCGTAGGATCTAGGATCCCAGCATAAGGGCCAGAAGGGATATGAGAGATCCATTTTAAAGAGCAATAATCCATTTATTATGCTTCCCTTTGGTTATAAGCTAATGAGAGTTATTATCTGTTGGTCATGACATTGGGTTGGACTTAAGCCATTTGGAGGACACATTTTAAATGTCCCTCCTCTAAATGCAGGGGAACATGGCCCCTCTCAGTGCAGTGATTCGTCATTTTATCTACTTAAATACATACACATACACTCAGAAACACGCACACTCCCGAGGGTCTGAGGCTGGTGTCTTAGAGGGAGGATCCTTTCCCATATAGACTGCACGAGACCGCCTCTGAGTGCTGTTCAGCTCTCAGACTGAGGGACGCTGGCACTCTGGCCTGGATTAGAAAGCCCACAAGGAGCCCAGGTAATTATTTGGCTTCCCCAGCCTGGGAAGAATGCCTTCTCAGAAAAAGGAAAGAAAATGGCCACTCCCGCTCTGTCTGAAAGAGAAGGCCTTCCCCTGTCCCGACACTCGCTCACCCCGGGCCCACAGATTCTCTATTCACAACCCCTTGCTCCCCAGTCATTCTTTTCCCAGCATTTTTTGCGCTTTCCCCAACGCCCCTGCCTTTCTAACCTCAGGGAAGGTGAGCTTCCAATCTCCTACTGGGTGGGAGGGGCCCCGCTTGGACCACTATTGCCTCGCCACGTCTGTGACTGCCAAGGTCCTCAGCCGACCTCCAGAACTGGCCGCGGCCAGGCTGGGCCATTGTGCAAGGTCTCCCTTACCAAAATTCCACTGGTCTTGGGGGCCCTGTCAAGCCCAGATGATGAATGACCATGAATTTCATTTTACTATTGGGCTGACAAATGGCATTTCCAGAAGGGGTGAAAGGGAGGGGACCCACAAGACCAAATTGTTGCCAATTCAATTCAGAGGATAATAGGTTAATCTGCAAGGGGGAAGAGGGAGAAATTCTACCACTTTGTACATGGATTTTTTTTCTCCTTTCTCAAACATTTTTCTTGCCTTGATTTGACCCCTGGGCATACTAGAAACCAAGGTAAAAGGAGGCACTGCTGGGGAGGTGGGGGGTCACCAAGAGTCCTGGGGAGGATCCAACTCCTAGTTAAGGGCAGCAGACAAAACAACTGATGTCAAGAGCAGGTGGTGAAGGAGGAAAGCATTTTAAGTGGATACAGAGCCCCTCTCCTTCCTCCCGAAGAAGAGAGAGAGAGAGAATGACAGTGCTGATCGTAAACTATAGAGCATGTACAGGGAGGGCTGCTGCTGGGATTGAAAATTTACATAGAGAGAGAGAGAGAGAGAGAGAGAGAGAGAGAGAGAGAGAGAGAGAGAGAGAGAGAGAAAGACAGGGAGAGAGACAGAGAGAGAGGCAGAGAGAGAGGTTGACAGACAGATGGGAGGAGAAAAAGAGAGACAGAGACGGAGAGAGAACACTAGTGTTGTTGTTATACTTTGAAGTTTGCCAAAGCGATTTACAATAAGACATGAGGATATCATAGAATTATAGAATCTTGCATATGGAAGGGACCACAGAGCCATTCTAGTCACAACTAAATCAGAACAAGTCTCATTTATAAAATAATTCTAATAAAAAGAGCACTGAAACTGAGGTCAAGAAGAACTGAGTTCAAATCTAGCCCCAGTCACTTACTAGCTATGTGACCCTGGGCAAATCAACCTATTTGTTTCAATTTTCTAATCTGTAAAATGAGGAATAATAGAAGAACCTACTTCTCAGGGTTCTTGTAAGGATCAAATGAGAGAATAATTGCCAAGTGATTACAAACCAAGATAGCATCTGAAAAATCCTGGCTTATATTACTGAGGAGGAGGAAGAGGAGGAGGAGGATGACTTTTGTGGGCAGTTTGTCTTTAAGTTAGAAATGCCTTGATTTAGAATAAAGCTAAATTCATTTTTTTTTCCAAAAGCTTCTAGTAAATCTGTGCTTAAAATGCAGAGTACATTATTTTTCACCAACAAATACAACATTGAAAAAACTCATTGCATGCACAGCCAAGAAGGTGGACCATATAGGAGAGTAGTGAACACATCTCTCCCTAGAGCACACCACCTAGTGAGAGCCAGAAATGTATAGGTGCCCAGAAGACTCTCCTAAAACAGCTGCATAAAAAACCTGAAACTTGGGACAAAGCCCTGTCCACTGGGCAGCAGAACCCCATCTTAACATACTGTTAAAAGTCAAGAAATATGCTGGAAAATAAAGAAATTTTTAAAAAAAAGAAAAAAAAAGAATTCTGACCATTGAAAGTTGCTATGGTGACAAGGAAAATCAAAACACACACTCTGAAGAAAAAACAAAGTCAGAATTCCTGAGAAATAAAGAAAGAAGAAAGAAATAAAGGAAGGAAGGAAAGGAAAGGAAAAGGAAAAGGAAAAGAGAAAGGGAAAGGGAAAGGGAAAAGGAAAAGGAAAAGGGAAAAGGGAAAAGGGAAAAGGGAAAGGAAAAGGAAAAGGGAAAAGGGAAAAGGGAAAAGGGAAAAGGGAAAAGGGAAAAGGGAAAAGGGAAAAGGGAAAAGGGAAAAGGGAAAAGGGAAAAGGGAAAAGGGAAAAGGGAAGGGAAGGGAAGGGAAGGGAAGGGAAGGGAAGGGAAGGGAAGGGAAGGGAAGGGAAGGGAAGGGAAGGGAAGGGAAGGGAAGGGAAGGGAAGCAAAAAAAACCTTAAAAAAATTGGTCTCAGACTATGGAAAAATTCAAGAGGGATTTTAAAAATCAAGAAGAGAGGTAGAGGAAAAATTGAAAAGAGAAAAGGGCATGATATGAGACAACAATAAACAAATCATCAGCTTGGTAAAGGACACATAAACTGAAGAAAAAATATATATATCTTAATAAACAGACTAGGCCAAATGGTAAAAAGAACAAAAATTCAATGAAGAGAATTTCTTAAAAAGTAGAATTGGCCAAATGAAAGTTATAAAAGCTCACTGCAGAAAAGTTTTTTGAAAGTTAGAATTAGGCAAGTGAAGACTACTTTCTATCAAGAAACAAACAAAATCAAAAGAATTTTAAAAATAGAAGAAAATGCAAAATATCCTATTGGAAAAAAAATTAAATGGACAATAGATTCAGGAGAGATAATTTATAAATTATTGTACTATGTGAAAGTCATGATGAAAAGAAGATCCTAGATAGAAACATTCAAAAAATTGGGGCAGCTGGGTGGCACAGTGGATCGAGCACCAGCCCTGAATTCAGGAGGACCTGAGTTCAAATGTGATCTAGCTGTGTGACCCTGGGCAAGTCACTTAACCCCAGCCTCAGGAGAAAAAAAAAAAATTCAAAAAAGTATCAAGAAAAAATGCCTTGATATCTTAGAAACAGAATAAAATAGAAACTAAAAAACTCTACTGATCCTGAAAAAGATCCCAAATTAAAAACTCCCATGAATATTATAGTCAAATGCCAGACCTCCCAGATCAAGGGGAAAATACTGCAAGCAACCAGAGAAAAACAATGCAATTATCAAGGAGCTGTAGTCAGAACCACACAAGATTTAGCAGCTTCTACACTTTATGAGCAAAGGGCTTAGAAGATGATTTTCTGGAGGGCAAAAGAGCTAGAATTACAATCAAGAATGATCTTTACAGCAAAGCTGTGTATAAGTATTTGGGGTGGGGCAGGAATGGACATTCAATGAAATAGAGGATTTCAAGGATTCATAATGAAAAGACCAGAGTTGAACAGAAAATTTGACTTTGAAATACAAGATGCAAAAGAAGCATAAAAATATAAACAAATCAGAGAAACCATAAGAGATTCAATAACATTAAAATATTTAAATTCCTACATAGGAAAATGATATTTATAACTTCTTAAAACTTTCTTATTATTAGGGCAGTTAGAAGTAGTATATAGAGACAGAAAACAGAGGCGTGAGTTGAATGTGAAGGTATAATTATCTTAAAAAAAAATTAAGAGTTGAAAAAGATGAATGCACTAAAAAAGGGGGTGGTAAAGGGGTAGAATTGGATAAATTATCAGACATAGAAGAAGCCTGAAAGAGATCTTAGAGAGGAGGAGGGAAATGAGGAAGCACATGAGCCTTAATCTCACCAGAATTGACTCAAAGAAGGAATAATAAACATATTCTGTTGGGAAGAGAAATCTATCTTACCATAAAGCACTTAAAAAAAAAAAAAAAAAAAGGAAAGGAAAGGAAAAAGAAAAGAAAAGGAATTAGAGAAAAGAGGTGATGGGAGTAGATAAAAGGAACCACAGTTTGCAGAGTATGAAAAGGTGCTCTTTAATCACTATTGATCAGAAAAAAATGCAAATTAAGCCAACTCTGAGTACCACTATACACCTCTCAGACTGACTAAGATGACAGGAAAAGATAATGACAAATGTTGGAGGGAATGTGGAAAACTGGGACACTGATGCATTGTCGGTGGAGTTGTGAAATGATCCAACCATTATAGAGAGCCATCTAGTACTATGCCCAAAGGGTTATCAAACTGCGCATACCCTTTCATCCAGCAGTGTTTCTACTGGGCTTATATCCCAAAGAGATCTTAAAAGAGGGAAAGGGACCCACATGTGGCAGCCCTTTTTGTAGTGGTAAGAAACTGGAAATTGAATGGATGCCCATCAGTTGGTGAATGGCTGAGTAAGTTCTGGCATAGGAATGTCATGGAATATTATTGTTCTGTAAGAAATGACCAGCGGGATGATTTCAGAGAGGCCTGGGGAGGCTTACATGAACTGATGCTGAGTGAAGTGATCAGAACCAGGAGAGCATTGTACATGGCAACTAAATTATACAATGATCAATTCTGATGGAGGATATGGCTCTTTTTGACAATAGATGATTCAAGCCAGTTCCAATGATCTTGTGATGAAGAGAGCCATCTGCATCCAAAGAGAAGACTATGGGAACTGAATTTGGATCACAATATAGCATTTTCACTTTTTTGTTGTTGTTTGCTTGCATTTTATTTTCCTTCTGATTTTTTTTCCCTTTTTGACTCGATTTTTCTTGTGCAGCAAGAATAAATATGCATGCATATATTAGATTTAACATATATTCTTACTATGTTTAACATATATAGGGGAGGAGGTGGAGAGGAGGGGAAAACTGGAACACAAGGTTTAGCAAGGGTTAATGTTGAAAGATTATCCATTCATTTGTTTGAAAAGTAAAAACTTTAGTAAAAATGCTTATGGAATTTAAAAATAAATAAATAAGGTCTTTACCAGAAAAAAAAAAGAAAGAAAAGAAAATGGACAGATTAAAAAGAGAGAGTAGAATAAGTAGGAGGGAAATAGGATGTAAAGAAATACATAGCTGATAATCATGACTGTGAAAAAATTGTGATGAGTTTCTCTGATAAGGGTTTCATTTCTCATATATAAAAAAGCAATCAAATTTACATTAAAAAATAAGAGTTATTCCTCAAATGATAAATGTTCAAAGAACATCAACAGTTTTCAGACAAAGTAATCAAAGCATCTAAAGTGATTTAAGATGTTCTAAATCACTATTGATGAGAGAATTGCAAATTAAAGTGACTACTATCTCAAACCCATCAGATAGGCTTGTATGAAAAGGAAGATATATCTAAAATAAAAGGAAAGGAAAATGACAAATGTTGGAGGGGATGTGGAAAAATTAAAACACTAAGGTGCTTTTTGGTGAAACTGTTCACGGATAGCAACTTGGAAGCATAGCCAAAGGGCTATGCGTATCCTTTGACTGAGTAATACCACTACTAAGTTTGTGTCTAAAAGAAACAGAAAACACACAGGAAAAGGATCTATTTGTACAAAGTTGTATAGCAGTTCTTTTAATAGTGGCAAAGAATTGGACATCGAGGAGATGTTCATCAATTGGGGAATGACCAAACAAGTTATTACGTATGATTGTGATGGAATACTTCTGTGCTTTAAGAAACGATGAGCAGGATGCTCTCAGAAAAACCTACAATTCTTGCAGGAAGTGAAATGAGCAAAACCAGAAGAATACTGTATATACACAAATAGGAATATTGGAAACAGATGGACTATGAATAACTTATCTATTCTCAGCAATACAATGATTCAAGACAGTTCTGTAGGATTCATGATGAAAGGTGCTGTCCATCTGCAGAGAAAAAAATGATAGAGCCTGAATACAGATCAAAGATAGTTTCTCTTTACTTTCTCTTTCTTGTGTGTGTGTGTGTATTTTCTTTCATAGAATAAAATACATGGAAATGTATTTGCACATATATAATCTATGTCCAATTCTTTATCTTCTCAATATAGGGGGAAGAGGGAGAATTTGGAACTTAAAATTAAAAAAAAAAAAAAGTTAAAATTTTTACAGGTAATTTAAATTGAGAAAAAGAAAATGTGGAAAATGAGTTCCTAGTGGCTCATTCCCTCAAAGTGAGCCTTGGAGGCTTCTTGTCAAAGAGGCAGAATCACATGGATATGCACTAGCTTATAAGAAGAGACGAGTTTGGTAATACCGAAGTCCTAAGCTCAGCTGGAAGTTCCCTGACTTATGTAAGAGGTAGAAAATTAAGAAAAAATGGCCAAGGGGTTGGGCAAGAGAACATACCCACTGTTCTACTAAAGGAACTGAGACTCTTTATTACCAAGAAGTGAGAGACGACTTCCTCACCAATGGCTATATGGCTCTTCACTTCGTTGAGACACATCTGTTTCCTCATGGCAAGGGCCAACAGTCCAAACCCCAGCGTGAGGAGATGTGGTTTGGCTACAGCTCCATGGAAGGAGCCAGTCTGGGACTCTCCTCTGTTGAGCTGATTCACGGTCCCACTACTAGGCCCAGGACATAGCTACTGTCTCTGAGAGGCAGGTAAAGTATCAAAGTGGATTCAGGTGGAGGAAAACCGGTCATTGAGATGAGATGTGGTCAAAGGAACAGGGCTACATGATGGTATCATTGAAGGATCTGACCAAGGTTTATCAATCACATAGGACACAGGTGGGGATACTGAGGAGCCTTCCAAGAACAAGGACCAATAGGCATAGAGTTGCAGTTGCAGGTAGACCAGCACACCAGGTTGATGCACCTGCACAAGCCCATTTGTACAACTTGTTTGAGTGATTTTTTTTTTTAAATTTTATTTTAAGAAGAGAAGATAAATCTGAATCCTTTGTACCTGAGACCCTAGCTTCCTCCAAAGCTGATCTCAAGTATCACCTGCTGCACTAGTCTTTTTTCTCCCAGCAGCCAATGCTTTCCCTGACCAACTACCTTACATTTAGCACACACACATATATATACATACATACACACATACACTCTCTCTCTCTGTCTCTGACTCTCTCTCTCCCCATCCAATAAAATACAAATTCCTTGAGGGTTGGGCTTCTCATCTTTGTTTTAGTATCTTAGTACACACAGTAGGTGCTTAAAAAATGCTTGTTGATTAGTTTCCCAGAAATAATGAGTGGACCAAGCTTCAAATAAATAAAGGACCTAGCCACAACAAGAAGACTTAAAAAATAAAAAAAAAACAACCTCACCAGCCTCCACTCCCCAGTACAGTCTGGACAGAGTGTCTCCCAGAGAGAAAAGGACCCATTTGAAGCACCTCTTGCTGCCTTTCGAATCTATTCACTTTCCGCCGGCTTCGTCTACATAAAAGCACCAAATTGCTGTGATCTGCTCAAAATGTTTCCGTTTCCATGGTGCTTACTGAGTGAGCCATTCCAACTCTGCCTTAGCTCTGCAGCTAATGAATGGGGCAGCTCCAGAGGAGTTATTTAGTCTTTCTGAGCCTGAACGGCCTCATCTGAAAAACAGATAGAATAACCTCGGCCACATCTGCCACGAGCAGCCGAAGAGAAAGCCCAATGTGAGCTAGAGCAGGCTCTGGAAATGTCAGCTATGGCCGCTAGGTTCTGTGGACAATTAACCTCATTTAGGCGTAGCAACTGGTGAGACAAGACAGGAGTCAAAGACTCACAGAAGCTCAGAGTTGGAGGGGGTGTCAGAGGCAATAGAGGCAGATACATGACATCCCTGACTCCCATCCCTAAGCATGCCCCATTCAAATGACTGGGACAGCCATGGCTCCAAAGCCCTCCCACTCCAGACCATCTCTACTTCATCTTTTTCAAATTCAGTTCAACCACGTCTCTGCTCTAGCAAGGAAGCTCCGGTGGCTCCCTATTACCTCCAGGATAAAGCAAAACCAATCTCACTTTCAGAGTGCTTTGCTCTCCAGCCCCTCCCTTCCCTTTCCAGTCCTTTTACTCATTCTTCCTCCCTGACTCAGTCTCACAGGATCCCTGCTATTCTTCTCGGAAGGTACCCCCCCCCCATGCCAGGGGTACCTTTTCACTGACCGTCGCTCTCCACCTCTGCCTCCTTGCTTCCTTCACGTCTCCCCTTCTGTGAGAACCCTCTCCCAGCCCTTTCCAATTCCAGGTACTTCTCCAATTTATACTCTTATGTACATGGTTGTTTCCATGTTATCTGTGGATTTCTTGAGAGCCGGGCCCATTTTTCGTGTTATTTTGTATTGGGAGCACTGACCAGAGAGCCTGACACATAGGAAACATGTTTGAGACTTCTAAACAAGTGAGATCTGAAAGACTTGTTCCCAAACAGTCCGTCCTACTTAGGGACAGGAAACTCCATTCCCTGCTCTTTCTCCCATTAGTCTAGATGAGATTTTCTGGAACTAAGCAAAGTCAAATCCTACTTTGTTGGTGATCAACAGGAAGCCATCCCTTCCCTCCTTGGTCCTCTCTCCTTCTGGTCCCTCCAATGGCCCGTTCGTTGTAGGACGCCCTTTGTAGCTCCCCTACTCCCTCAGCCGGCCCCCTTGGGGCTCGTTCCCAGGTGTAGACTGCCCCGATGTGGATGCGGTACTCCAATCAGACAATCACTTGCCCCACCTGGGACACTGACTCTTAATGCAGACAAAACTCTGAGGAGCTTTTGGTGTTTCCAAGGCATGCTCCTAACTCATCTCAAAGCGCCAGTCCCCTACACGCCTGCCAGGCTTTTTCACAGGAACAAAAGGGCCACGAAGAATAAAGGTCTGTTTTAAATGGGTCACCTTGTGCAAGCAAACTCACAATTAATTAACAGCTGCATCATCTGTTCGTGGAAGGCCTTTGAGAGATGCTTTGAGCCCCTCCTAGCCCTAAAGCAGAGAAGTTCTCCCTGATCCCCAAGAGAGCATTTTCATTTCTGGCTCACGCTCTGTTCAAAGCTCTGGGCCACGCCGGAGTTAAATAACCCTCGGTTTTTATCACCTGTAAATTGCCGAGGTGAGGTTGAGACACACTAGAGAATCAGATCTGAAAGGATTGTATTTTGCCACGACACTGTGGTTTCCAGGGGGTCCATTTGTTGAATAATATCTAGAGCCTCAGCTGAAAATATTGAATAGATTTCAAATAATATGAAATTATGAGTACAGCCAAGCTCTGCAAATGAACTGGAACCAGGCTGTACTTCTGCACCAACCGAGTCTCATTTGTCTTGCAAAAACAAAATAATTGCTACCCAAACAGCAAACCACACTCAATGCATTCGGACTTCCAGAAGCATGTCCATGAAGTAAGTGGGACAATAAGTTGAGGCTCACACTTCAATTTTCGATTCGGTCACAGGAAAGCTCAAGGCCCTGTAACAATTGAACTGCCAATTCTTTTTGGCTTAAAAGTAAAATTAAAATAATAATCATCATCATTTCAGGTTGTGGAAAAAGAGGAGCCCTGAAGATATGATGTTCCATTATCCACAAGGAAAAAAATGGAACGTGTCTTTCTCTTGCTACTTACCAGCTTCCAGTTCTGTGGCAATCTGGAAACAAAGGCACAGTCCTCCGAAGGTCCCCACAACCCAAAACCTTCCTGCCCTCAAGCATGACAATTGCCACTAGGAAGAAGAAATACTTTATTGGGGAGGGGTGGGATGGCCATTCAGACATAAGGAGATGTCCTTCTTAAATTCCTCCCAAAAAAGGACCTGGATCCATACAGCTGAGTCTTTTGCCCAAGAGGAATCTGCTGATTTTCTGGGTTCCAAAGGAAGTACATTCCCTTGCCTCATGTCCCTTTCCTTCTACCCTGTCTCCTGTCTAGAAGCTCTGAAATCAGAATTTTCTACACATGAAAGTTTCCAGTTTCCAAGGAGATTGCTGGCTCCTAACCTATAACTCAATAACCCATTTGATATGAGGTTGACCCCTCATCAAACAGAAGAAGATCTGATCCCTCAGCCATTAGGACACAGAAGCTGAAGCATGAACCTTAAGGGATTCCCTCGTTTTTACCCCAAGCTAAAGACCATCGTGCACAAAATCTCCCAGGGGACATCCCTAGTTATATCCTTCCTCAGGCCTTTAACAATAATGAGGGAATGTTGATGTTAGGGGGGAAAAGGACCTTTATTTATGAGACAACCTGAGAGTAGAACATGTGAAATCTCATCACCATGCTTACTAGTTCGAGGTTTCATAATCAAACCTTCACAACTTCCTAAGTTGCCTCGTGGAGCAAAACACTCTTCCCAAAGCCTTACTTTATGCATAGAGGACTCAAGATCCAGGATCTCATGATTGCATTGTTTTTAGTTGCTAGTTATATTGAAATATTTCAGCTAAAAGTTAATTTGTTCCATTGTAGGCCTTCTATGTAGACAAATGTGAAAATACTCCAGAAAAATCAAATTCTGTGAAAAGCCAATTATTTTTTTTCTTTCTTCCTTTCTCCCTCCCTTCCTTCCTTCCTCTCTCTCTTCCTCCTTTCTTCCCTTTCTCCTTTTTTACTACTTTCTTCTTTCTTTCTAAGGAATTCTCAGTATCCCACAAGAGACACTCTTCATCCACTTGGTTTTTCTTGTATGAATGGTAAAACCTAAATCTTTTAAGAATTTGTGAACCTCTTCCAGGAGATTCTCCAAGGCTCTTTGGCTCAAAGGGTGCAACATCACCCTCAAACACATGAACCAGGAGGATTTCACCACTAAGGTAAAATCACAAGGCCCAAATAAATCTCAAACTCTCTGAGTCTATTTTCTCTTCTGAGTGAGATCAGATGATTACCTAGGTCCTTTTCAGCTCCAAATCTATGATGTCCTGATTACATTGTTTTTAGTTGCTAGTTAGGTTAAAATATTTCAGCTAAAAACTAATTTTTTTTTTCCCATTGTAGCCTTCTATCTAGACAAATGTGAAAATACTTCAGAAAAATCAAATTCTGTGAAAAGCCAATCATTTTCTTTCTTCCTTCCTTCCTCTCTCCCTTCCTCCTTTCTTCCCACTTTCCTTTTTTTCCTCTTTCTTCTCTTCCTTCCTTTTACATGAGCCATGTGCTTGTCTTTAAAAGTAACACTGAAGCTGTCAGGTACTTGCACTAAAAATTTCCGTCACCACCTGCTAGCTGAAATATTGCTTTTATGGATTTATATTGTATTAAAAGGTCACTGGCTGTTTAAGCCTACAACAGTTTTAATCATTCTAAAAGTCTCTTAACAGTAAGAAAAGGAAGCTCAGAACAAACAGCAGCAGGGACCCTAATTAAAAGGGCCAATTCATCTAATTTTATTTGGGGTTAATTATTCAGGATTCACTCTTTGATGTATAAGGAATAGCAATTAGTAATTTTAGTGATTGGAGCCTCGTTGGAGGTGTAATCAGTTAAAATGAGTGAGTGTTTACAACACAAGATGGTGAATTAGTTTCTCTCAGCTGGAAGACAGGAACATAGGACTCCCAGAGATGAAGGCTATGGATTTCAGACCTGACGCATAATATTCTCTTAAAAATAAAACCCACGTCAACAAGGATGCTACACTCCCTGTAATCAGGAAGAAAAGGCAGTGAGAAAGCTGCAAGCGACTGCCTATCAATTGTCTGCAAAGGCAGCATATAAGAAAAACCAAACCGCTGAATGATGCCATTTACCCACAGCACTGATGGGCAGCCATTGGATTTATCATTGCAATCATTACACTTATTTATCCCTTCAAAAGAGAAAAAAAAAGTTCCCTGATGTGTTTGTTTTTGTCTTGTTTTTCCTTCTTAAGGAAAGGAGAACTTGGAAAGACTGGATATTCAAATGGTACAAAGGGACTGGAGATCATATAGTCTAGCCCCCAAATTTTACAAATGAGGAGAATGACAGCCAATGAAGAGAAGAGATCTGTCCCAGGTGACCCAGATACTAACCAGTAAATGCAGAATTTTAATTACTCATCAAGAACATTGTATGAACAATTTTGATTCAGTTCCTGGGAGGGTGGTCTGACTTAGATTTTCTGCGTATGCACCTGAAGGACATTTCCACCTACAAAATTATAACGTGATGTTCTGAATGATCTTTGTGTCCATTAATGTGGGCAAGATCCTTGGGGATTCCTATAAGTTTTTTGTTAGTGTGAAAATTGGTTCAGAGCAATGCCGTGGCTGCCCATGACTCAGGGGCAGCTCCTGTGACTTCAAAGCTCCCACTAGATCATTGTCTCCTATGGCAAGTGTGAGTGAGGAAATAGGTATGGAAGTCTACAGATCAATGGGGGCCTTCTCCGGAGGGATGCCTTGTCTTTAACCTCCTCTATAAAATGGGGATAATTAGAGCTTCCAGGCTGATCGTGAGGATTAAATGAGATAATGTAGAAAGAAAACTTTGCAGACCTTAAGGCAATATGTAAATGTAAAATATGACCATGCATTTTAGTATTATTGTTATTTTTCTTCTTGGAATAGCAGATGAGATAGAACCCTTCCTTAATTTCTAGCTTCATTTAAGAATTAACTCAAAGACCACCCTGACCACTAGTCTGATTCTGAATCTGCCCAAATTGGGAATTCGTTATGGGAATCATCCCATAGGATCACCGTAAGGAATTTGTACTTAATTTGAATCAATTTGGGATTTTTTACGTGTATATGGACTTATAGTTTCATCTCAATAGAATTTATGTTCCTAATGAGCATGGACTAATCCCTAGCACAGGGCTTGGTACATAGTAGCCACTGGATAAATATATTAATCGAATTTAATTGAATCCCCACTGGAGCTTCCTTTAACTGTTTTCCTCCTAATGTTTGAAAATCTTCACCTTGATTCAGCAAGCACTGATGGAGCTCCTGCTCTATCGGTCCATATGAATTTATGAAATATATTATTACATGGTAGGCCCAAAGAGCAGAGAACTGGGACCTCCCCTCAAGGAGTTTCCATTCTACTGAGGTGGAGAGAGGATGGTTGGTACAACGTATTCACAGATCAAGAAACCTAGCCCATGTACAGAATGATCCCGAAAGAAAATTGGCCATCAGAAAAGATTTCTGAAGGAGATAGTTTTGTGAGTGGAGCCTTGAAAGGAGCCTAATGGTTTTAATTCTAAAAGGCAAAATTGCAGAGGGGGAGGAGATAGACAGACAGACATTCCAGGTACTTGAGACAGCCTGGGCAAAAGCACAAGGGTGGGAGGGAGAGAACATTGTGGGCAGAGAAGAGCGAGTTGTTCAGCCCTAATGGAGAGTAACATATAATAAGTCTGGTATGAGGAGCCAGACTGCGAAGGGCTATGAACTCTGGAGAACATTGTGCTTGATTGGAGGGGCAATGGAGAGCTGCTAGAACCATGTGAGCAGGTTAAGTGGTGCTGCAGAGCCTGGGAATACGCATTTAGAATTGCGGGGAGGAGGGAGAGGGGGAGTGCTTTTGTGGCTGAAGAACAATTCAAGAGGATAGCACAATAGTCGGGGTGAAATGGGATGCATTAGGCTGGTGGCTCAATAAGGAGATGGACCTAAGAAGCTGAGGAAGGAGAAAAAGACTTAGCAGCTGCTGGAATATAGGGCTGAAGCAAAGAGAAGGCTCAAGCATGACTTTTAGGTTTCAAACTCAGGAAACTAGAAGGAAGTTCTAGATTTGGTTTTGTTCAAGCTGCCTCCATCCTCTAGGAGGCAGGTGGAGGCACAGGGCCAAAGCTAACAGGGCAACTTTTGGACTCTTCTGCACAGAGATGGGATCATGAGATCACCCAGGGACAGGACAAGGAATGAATAAAAGGGAGCCCAAGTCAGAAGAGGTACATCAACAATGATTCTGCAAAGATTAAGGAAGATCAGTCAGTCAGATAAAAAGAGAGCCACCCAAAAAATGGAGGATCATAAAAATATAACGAAGATTCAAATATCGAAGAATAAGAGCAATTCCCTAAGGGAGAAATGGGCCAAAGGATACAGACAGGGAGCTCTTAAAAGAAGATGTCCATAGTCTTTTGAAAGGATGTTATAAATCATTTAGAGGAAAAATTAATGAATAAAGTTCTACCTCAGAGTCAGATGGAGAGATAGAAGAAAAGAGAAGGAGGGAGAAAAGGAGCATGGGAAAGAGGGATAGAGGGAGAAAGGGAGTGAGAGAGAGGGAAGGAGAGAAGGAAGAAGGAAGAAAGGGATGGTAAATACTGTCAATCCCTGACAAGAGGTCAAGAAAGAGAAGGATTAAGAAAAAGGTCATTGGATTTAGCAAGAAAATCTCAGTGACTGAAAAGAAGTTAAAGGGATGGAAATAAACCCAGATTTCAAAGGATTTAGGAATAGAACGTGATTAAGAAAAAGCAGTAAGTGCAGATTCCCCCCCCCCTAAAAATGAAAAGAATGAGAAAAATAAGATGAGTTTGAGACAATAATAGTGTCAAATTAGTTATTGCTGAAGAAGAGTGGGGAAGATAACAGAATCATAAGATAAATAGGAAGCCCTATAATTAAAATTACACACACACACAGTGTTCCTATGAGGAAACTGAGGCTCCCATAGATTGTCCCTTATCCAAGGCCATACTGCTAGGCAGGTCAGAGACTTGGGCATGCGCTTAGTAGCTGGCGAGGTGACCAGGCACTTTTTCTGGATCTTGTCACGCCCACATCCCTTGCCCCAAGCCTCAGTTCCAACAACTGTAACGTGGGGATAATGATAGATCCTGCCTTCAAAGTTGTTGTGAGAATGCAATGGGATAATATTGTTTTTATGCTTAGCGCAGTCCCTGGCACATGGGACACACCCCCTAAATGCTCACCCCCTCCCCTTGGCATGGAACAAAGGCCTTCCCTGACTTGTGGACTTCATGGTTCCCGGGGACAAGAAGTCAGCGAGACTGGAAGGCCTCTCACGCTGTACTCGAGCGTCCTTTGTCAGCTCAAGGTAAGAAGTAACTGGCTATGAGATGATCCCAAATCGCAGGGTTGGAAGGCTGGTCCTGGGCACAAGCTCGTGTACCTCACGCTGCATTGGGGCTTCGGTGGGTCCCATCCCACTCAGCAACTGAAGCTGGCGAGCCGCCTCAGAGAGCCGGACTTCCTGGAGGCCAAAGGATTTATCGCTCCATTTATCCCTCCGCAAGGAGTCCCAGTTCTCTGCGTTTCAAGATTGATGACCTCAGCCTTGGCATTCAGGGAGCGGCTTTGCGTCTGCTCCTTAAGAGCATTTGTCCCATCATCCCCGCCAAGGACATGGCGGCAGCTCCCTTCCCGGCAGCATGACGTCGGCTCGCAAACAGGCCCATCCCACCCACGAGCTGCTTTCCCACTACCGGGGTCCCCTTTATTTATCTTTTCAGTCCTTCTGAATCCTTCAGCGAGCTGCCTCTGGGATGGCAGGAACCACAGGTTTTATGTGTGTGTTTGTTTGTTTTATAAGAAGTTAGTAGGAAAGGGCACTACTGTTGGCAAACTGGCTTGCTCCGGGCCGGCCAGCCCAGGCCACGGCCATGTCTTCCTCTTCCAAGCTCCTCCCCTGTCTGTCCTTGCCCTCCAAACCCACAGAAAACACAGGTCAGGAGGGGTAGCCATCTGAGAGCTAGATCCCAGAGTCCCATTTGAAAGGTGAAAAGCGGGGCCCCAGAGAGGCCCTAGGGCCCCCACTGGTGATCTCACTTTCCATTTTCCAGGTGAAGGAACTGAGGCAAAGGACACTGAGTGACCCACTCAGTCCCCTGAACAACAATGCCCGGGAAGACTGGAAAAGCAGAGAGGGGAAGGACTACGTCTTATTCCTCTCTGTCCCTCATGCTGCTGAGTGGTGCCTTATTAACAGGAACAGGGGTCTCATGGTGCTTGCAGGCTAACAAGAAGGCCATCAACCCCTTCCGAAGAAGGGTCATCCCGCCGTGCTTAAAGACCTCTGGGGATGGGGAGCTCACTGCCCCCCAAAGTCACTCCTTCCCCAGGGCACTGCTGTAACTGTGACAAGGAGCCCGAATGGGCCTTTTTGTCATTCCCACCCCATGATCCTAGCTTGGCTCTCCAAATCCGAGAAGCCAAAAGAGCCAAGCTCCGGAACATTGGGCCGAGGGGTGAGAATCCCCTTGAAGCAATTCCATAGCCCAAGCCACGAACTGAGGGGTCCCCCGGGGACCAAGGTGAGCCCACATTGCCCCTCCCTCCCTCCTCCGCATTGGGCACAAACACCACTGGTTTCAGACCAACATCCGGGGATCCCTGTTCCACAGGAGAAATGCGGACTGACTAAGCGGCTGTATGGGATGTTCCCTGGCTAGTCGGCAACGCTAAGGGAGAGCAGCTGACTTCACAGAGAGCTACAGGAGCCGGAGATCTCAGGCTGGAAATGGCTCATCTCTAGCGAATAGCTCTTTACGGGTGCATGTCTGTAGATATATCATAGCTAATATCTCTTTACATGCCTACATGATGGCTGCACCCTAGCTAACAGCTCTTTACCCATGTATGTGAATATATCCCATATACTATCATGTGGAACATATATGTGCACATATGTATGTGTTTATGTATCTTGTATGACCTTTTCCGGAGAGCTTTACTCTTGAAATTTTCAAGAAATCCATTGACAGTAGGCCCCCATTTCTCCTTCTCAATCCTTCTTTTCCTCTTTAATTGCAATTGTTTTCCTGGCCCTTCCTCCATGTCCTCCGTCAGCCAGACTAGGATTCCACCTTGGCTAGAGCTCTGATGTTTTCTGCGATTCACAGAGCCCATCCTTGCGCTGATTTCCCTGCTCTCATCCCGAAGGCAGGCCAGAATTGGGATTCATCAAAGCTGTGGGGTTTGGATAAAGCCGGGGGTGGAGAAGGAGCCGCTGTACAGAGCAAGAATCTCAAGAAGGCGATGTTCTGAGCAAGAGGCGAGGGAGGGGATCCAGGAAAGGCCTTGAGGGGAGCGGGAGGTGGGGAACAAGAGCATCCTGCATCCCACAGAGAGGATCAGAGCTCAGGGCCAGTGCTAGCTTTAAGGCATTCCCATCTGGGAAGTTCCTGAAGATAATCAGTCAACAAAGATATAGTGAGCCCACACCAGATCCCCTAAAAGGCCTCGGGGCGAAGTGCCAGCTCAAAGACATGAAGGTCTGGGTTCAACACAAATGGCCATACACCTAGGGGAAAGGCATTTAAGCTCTCAATATTCCAGGTGACCCTCTGCAGCTTCAACAAGGAGGACTAGTTAGGGCACTTACAGAAAACCTGAGCTAAAATCCAATCTTGGTCCACTGCTACAAGTATGACCCTGGGGAAGTCACTTATCTTGTTTGCCGCCATTTCTTCCAGAGAAAAGGGGGGGAAATAATAACAGTCACCCCACATGGTTGTCAAAAGGATCAAAGGAGATAATATTCATCAAGTGTTTCACCTAATCATTGTGTGAAGTGGAGAAGGGACTTAATGAATGTCTGTTTCTTTCTATGAAGTAAATACAGAAACTGATGGCAGCAATTTTGTCTTTTATCCCAGTACCAGCCAGTCAAGCCCATACCCCGACTCTAGTGGCAGGGACTACAGTAGGCATTGGAAGCCCCAAACCAAACACAGAATAGCTTATGGTCCTTTAGAAAAACAATGCCATAAGCCAACCAAAGTACCTACAAGAAACGGACCGTATCAGGGTGAGGAAGGAAGTGAAGAGCACTCCAGGTGAGAGATCCAAACTCCCCAGGAAGATGAGGAATATTCCTGCACCACAGATGATCGTGTCTTGTGGGTGACCTGAGAAACAACCAAGCGGGTCCCATCAAGGCCTCTAGCATCATCCTGGCACCAGGAATGTCCTTCTGGACCGACAATTCTCCAGGGGGGACTCTGGGTTAATTTTTTTGGTCTTGTTTTGTTTACTTACTCTGATAGCTATATATGCTGGGCATTCTGGGTAACCCAATGTTGTCTTTAGTGTAATTAATCCATTGTCTTAAGAGGAGGCCCCTAATCATCACCACCCCTCAGAGGCAGGGCTGAGAAGGCCAATGGTCTGGCCCACTCTACCCCCAGGGCAGATTTGTGACAAGCACCTCCCTTCTCTTTCCCTAGAGACAGTGGGAATGAGCCCACACAGGCTATAGGGTTAAGGTTTGGGTAAGCAGTACGCATTTTCTGGACTGATCTTCTGGAAGAAAGGTGGAGGTGATGTAACCGTCTGAAGTCCAATGGGGATGGATTTCAACCACTCCCAGTGAGGGCCCAGAGAAATACCAAATTACTGAGACGGAAAATTCCCAATATAAACAGCCCTCAGCTCCAGAGTGAAAAACAAGGCATCCAGTCACAAGGTCTAAATACTCCCCTTTGAAGGGAAAGTCTCCCTGGGTTCCCACGCATAATCCTTTTATTCTGAATAGAGGAAAAGGTGCAAGAAAAGGTGGGAGAGAGACGTTTACCTTTCGGAGACAGAGCCCAAGAGATGGAGTGTTTGTTGATTAGATTAGGGTTTTAGCGGCATTGTTCTCACCCCAAGAGCTCTTGACATGAGCCGACACATACATTCTCCAACATGAAGGCCATTGTGCTTGTATTTTCTGGGGCTTAGCTTGAGAAAAAGACTTCTGAAAAGCAGTTGCACCAGTGGATTAGATGGGCCAGCCTCCATGGCTGCCCCATTAGGCGTGTCAGATTTTCTTCACACACCTCTTGAAAAGTGATACTCGATCTTTCTTGGACATCACCCCCTGGGAGCCCAACTTTCAGACCTCGTGGGATTCCTGACATATAACCCTCGTCCATTCCCTCTTCTTCGTCACAAACCAAACACCAGTTCTGAGATGAAAGGCAAAGGACAGAGATCTGCAAGTGGCTCCAACTCACTTTCAATCCTATTTATTGCTAGAGAGGGAGTTCTTTCTGGGTTTGTTTTTATTTATTTTTCAATCAGGAGCAAGCTTCTTTTATTTTTGCAATGTGTTTGTTTGTCTTTAAAGTTTCCACTCATCCATGGGCCTTGATTTGCCTTCCCCCTCCCCTATTGGATGGTGGATCATAGCAGTCACTGGGGCCTTGAACTCAAAATATTTTTCAACAAGGAAACCTTTTTTTTTTTTTCTTTTCTCCTTATAAAATTTAGTTGTAAACAACCTTCATAAGTTGCAATCAAAAGTATTTGTCACCCAAGTCATGGCCACTGGCATTTTCAGAATGATAGTGAATTTCAAAAGGAGAAGAAGAATATAAGAAGTAATCAGGTTCTTTTTGTTGTGGTTCAGTCCCAGATTTTCATGACACCATTCGAGATTTTCTTGGCAGAGATATTGGAATAACTTGCCATCTCCTTCTCCAGCTCATTTGGCAGATGAGGAAACTGAGGCAAATAATGTAAACTGAATCTCCCAGGCTCACCCAGCTAGTAAGTGTCTGAGGCCAGATTTGAACTCAGGAAGATGAGCCTATTTTACTGGGAAGAGCACGAGGAGATAAATGGGTGAGGGTACTTGATTCTATTGTTCACTGGGCCTGGATCTGTCAGGGGCTTAAGGAAAACCATCCAGGTTCTTGTTTTCTAAGACACAAAATGGAAACAATAGTTGCTGATGGATCTGTAGCTTGAATGGATTATCAACAGTACTGCTAAGCTAATTCTATTCAATAAGCATTCATTAAGCACTTAATATCTACAAGGAACTGTTTGGGACGTACCAATACAAAGTTGTGTGCGTGTGTGTGTGTGTGTGTGTGTGTGTGTGTGTGTGTAAGGTATCGCAAATCACTTTCAAGATACAGAGTTTGGACAAGATGAGCGAGCAAGATGAAGAAATCTGGAGATCCAGAGGGATGAGTGGAAGGTGGGACTCCATTATGCACAGAGACACAGAGACAAGAAATGGATTTTGTTTTCATTAAAGAGGGGTTTTCAACCTAAAACATGTTTCCATAATTTAGAGTACCAGCAAAAAGAAAATCCTACTCGTGAAAGACAAAATTACTTTCCCCCTATTTCTACACAAGATTCACATAATAAAAAGAAGTCCTTGTGAAAATAAGATGAAGCTTTGTCTATAGATACTACATAGATTTAGAACTCTTCCATGGGAATGGCTCTTCTTCATGGACCCTCTCCTGATTAAATCCTACTATCCTGTGCTAATAACTCCCTACAACATGGAGGAAGTCTTGCACTCTTAAAGGTTATGCTGGCAGATCACAGACCTCTGGTAGTTCTACTTGAGTAGAACTGGAAAAGCAAAGTCAAGACCAGCTCTCCTTGGGAGTCTCATCTCAAGTTGGCTGAAGATAGATGAATATAGTTATCACTATACAATCACCTACCTTGTGGTAGGACTGAGCATCAAATAAGATCATTTATAGAGCTTTCTCTCATCTGGCAACATATATGGCACACAGACTCAATCAATCAATACACATTTAGGAATCACTATTTGTCAGGGCTGTGCTAAGTGCTGGAAATTTTAAAAAAATATGCATTTATTAATCACTTACTATGTGTCAGGACTATGCTAAGTGCTGGAAATAAAAAAAATATATGCATTTATTAATCACTATGTGTCAGGACTGTGCTAAGTGCTGGAGATTTAAAAAAAAATACGCATTTATTAATCACTTACTATGTATCAGGTACTGTGCTAAGGGCTGGAAATACAAAAACCAATGTATAAGGAACTATGTGTGTTAAGTATTTGTTTAATAAAAGGGAACCAAAATCTCAAGGCCTAAACCATTGGAATGAAGGAAATCTTCCTAATGGCCATAAGTGGCTCGGCAAATCCCAGCATCCCTTAGTGAAAATTGACTTGAGAATGCTGACTTGGCATCCAGTGGCCGAGGGGCAGGGCGCTAGGCTGGTAGGGAGAAAAACTTGACTTCTACTCTGGCCTCAAACCCTTACTAGGAAGGAGAGCCTAGGCAAGTGGTCACTTTAACCTCTGTTTACCTCATCTTGTTCATCTGTAAAATGGGGATAATGATGGCACTTAATTTTCAGGATTGTTGTGAAGACCAAGTTAAATGGCAATTGTAACTTTCACCTTTGTTTACCTCCAATTTGCTCAATTTACCTCATTTGTAAAATGGGGATAATGATGGTACCTAATTCTCAGGATTACTCTGAAGCCCAAATTAAATAACAATTGTAACCTTCACCTCAGTTTACCTCCATTTGGCTCTATTTACCTCATTTGTAAAATGGGGATAATGATGGCACTTAATTTTCAGGATTGTTGTGAAGACCGAGTTAAATAGCAATTGTAACTTTCACCTTTGTTTACGTCCAATTTGCTCTGTTTAACTTCATTTGTAAAATGAGGATAATAATGGTACCTAATTCTCAGGATTACTCTGAAGACCAAATTAAATAACAATTGTAACCTTCACCTCTGTTTACCTCCTTTGTAAAATGGGGATAATGTTGGCACTTAATCCTCAGGAGACCAAGTTAAATAGCAATTGTAACCTTCACCTCTGTTTACCTCATTTGTAAAATGGGGATAATGATGGCACCTAATTCTCAGGAATATTGTGAAGACCAAGGGAGAGAAGAATTGTAACTTTCACCTGTGTTTACCTCATTTTGCTCATCTGTAAAAGGGGCATAATGATGGCACCTCATTCTCTGTGTTATTGTGAAGCCCAAATGAGATAGAATCCCAAAGCTCTTAGCACAGTGCCTGGCACACGGTAGGTTTTTCATAAATACTTGTTTCCTTCTCCTCAGCTTCCTTTCCCCTTGAAGACTCCCCTCTCTCACACAAATAAATGCACATGTCAGACATGGATCCCAGCCAGCTACCTTTCCCCCACACCACTGTACAAATCCCCTTCAGCAAGATGGCACTCCAGAGTCAGGCTGGAACTACCTAGTCTTTTGCTTCCTTTTGGGCAGCATTCCATTAGCCAATTGGAAAATTGGAGCACGTGCCTTAACCCATTTTCCATCAGCAGCTGGGCTGGCTGGGACCCAGCCTCCTCACCTTCCCCAGGACAAGCCAATTGCCCCAAACCTCAGCAGCAGCAGCTTCTCAGCACCCACAGCTCCTCTCCATTGTCATCAGCAAGCTGGAGGGTGGGACAACAAAGGCTTCCCCCCTTTTTGACTTTACTCAATTATAGATTGCTCCATTCATTTCATTTTCCATCAGCTGCAGGGTACAAGCTCCAGGGCTGATGGCCCAGCTCCCCTACCTTTTGTAGATGGTCCCCCCTTTGCAAGGTAAGCTTCCAGGGGGCAGGAACAAAGGGGAGCAATTGTTCTCCTTGGATCCCCAACAATTAGCACAAGAACAGGCACTTAGCCAATGTGTATTGACTTCAGACTTCAGTCCCTACTGGGGGATGGGGAGACTGCTTGGGGAGGCTCTCCAAGGCCGGATGCTCCCTCTCCTGCTCCCCTTTCGGAGAGCTCCCTGGCAATTCCCTGCTCAGACCGGAGCAGGTTGGGGGAAGCGTGCAGGATGCTGAGCCCCTGAAACATTGTAGCACAGGCTTGGGAGTTCTACTCCTCCTGAGCATCCAAGGTGGCTTACATGGTCAAGATTTGCATTTGCCTGAGGGGATAAACTAAAAATACATTGTTTCCTGCTCCAGGCATGGGCTCCTGGGTTCATAATCTTCCCTTATGTGGTGGACATTTTTAGTAATTATTTCTGTGACTTCAACTTATAATATAAATATACCCAAACTGATTCTCAAATCATACCCTGAGGGTAAAATGAGCCAGAAAGGAGCTTTGTCACTGATTTAGGGGGAGCCTGAGAGGCAATGGATGGAGCGCTGGACTGGCGATTTAGAAAATCAGGGTTCCTTCCCCGGACACTTACTGGCTATACAATTCTGGGTACGTCACATCTCGGCCTCCACTTTCTCATCTGGAAAATGGAGAGTACAAATAGCCCCTCCCTCATAGTGTTGTGAGGGCCAATGTGAAGTGATGGAGGAATGAGCGCTTCCTTGTGGTTAACAGGTAGCAGCGGCAACAGCAATGGCTTGGGGACTTTGGACGAGTCAATGACTCTCCTCTGTAAAATGGGGGGTTGGGCTGAATGGGTTCTAAGGTCCTTCCGGCTCTGGATTCCGGACTCTAATTAAGTGCAGTGGGAATGACAAAGACTACCAAGGTCTTGGTATACGAAGATGAGTTGAAGCAAGTGCTTGGGCCTTTACCCTGCCCACCCAGGTTCCTCACACAGGGGGATGGTTCCTATGGAGGGACCAGCACAAAGGGACGGCCTCCGAGATCCTCTGGGACCACGGTCTCACCTTCTGAATGCTGACCCTGGAAAATTGAGTTCATTTGGAATTCTGTAGTGGTCAAAGGGGACAAAAGGCCTTCCTGATGCTGGTTTGGGGAGGTTGGATGAGGTCCCATCAGAGGGGACAAGCCTCTAGTCCAGGGACCGCCTGCTGGGCTTGATTTCTCCTCCCAGGCTCCCCATCAAATTATAATCACTCGGGGCAGCCAGGGGGCACAGTGGAGAGAGCACCAGCCCTGAATTCAGGAGGACCCGAGTTCAAATCTGGTCTCAGACACTTCTAGCTGTGTGACCCTGGGCAAGTCACTTAACCCCAGCCTCGGGGGGGGGGGGGGGAGGGGGGGGAATTATAATCACTCTATACTCTGGCACAGTTGAACAGATTTCTGATTCAGTTCCTGGGGATGGGGGGAGGGAGCAATCATCACTGAAAATCCTTCTGGTTCTCTCTGGTCATCCAATGGCAAGTGCTTTCCACCATACACACATTAGGTCATTTCACTTAGTGAAACTGGGAAGACTTTCCAAAAAGGAAACTGGGTTTTGACCACTTCGTGGTAGATGCCATCTGCCTTTTTTTTTTTTTCTCCCCAGGCATTTGTAGATTGACTTAGAAATGAATTCCCCTAGAATTTTTCCAGGAATAAAATTTGCTCTAAGTGCCTTGTAATTCTCAGTATCCTTCTTACAAATATGCATGAGGCATGCCTGAACCAGACATCAGACATCTTCCAACCCTCACACATGGGCTAAAAATAGTGACCTGGAGATTTCACCAGCTGGTTGGCTCCCAGAGTACTCGAGAATGGATTTTATCTGGCATGGCTCCCCCGAAGGCAGGGAACTGGCCTGACCAACATCCAGCTTGACCCATCTTTGGTCCAACCTTCACGGCAGTGATCCCCCGATGGGATAAATATCGATCCCGGGACAATGACTCAGCTCTCAGTAAAAAAGAGAACGGTCTTCGAAGTTCCCAGCTTCTCCTACTCAAACAGGGCCCTTTCCAATGCCCCCAGTCTGAGATGTTGAGAAGATCATCCACCACGGATCAGACCAACTTTCGCCAAGTTCACATGTCCGAGGATTCCTCCAGTGGAGTTCACAAATTGAGCATAAGAACGTCTTCATTTATATTTGTTTCATTTTGGTTTTTTCCCCACTTGGCTCAGAGGAAGACTGTACTAGAACCGGATCTGGATTCAGGAGGCTTGAGTGTCGTTTCAGCTTTCCCTGTTAGCTGGAGAATTCTATTCCAGCCTGGGTTTCCTCATATGGAAAAGGAGTGAATACGGCAGTTAGATGGTTAAAAAAAAAAAAAAAAAAAATACACAGAACACTGAACGTGGAATTAGAAAGACCCAAGCTCATTAGCTGAGTGACTCTGGGTGTGTCACTTAACTTGCCTCAATTTCCCCAGTTGTTAAATAGAGATAATAACAGCCTCTACCTCACAGAGTGGTTGTGAGGTATCCGATGACATAAATTTCTAGAAAGAGCTTAGTCCATAGTAGGTTTTTTATAATTATCACTTTCCCTCTGTTAACTCTGAATCTTTTTCATGGACATCATGGCATTTTCCCCCTAATCCAAGTCAATATGGCCCTGGCAATCCATCCACGTATCCAAACCTGTACTAAATACGTCTGCTACATCACTCTAACTCCTTTCAGCTTCACAACTTTTTGGTCTCCTCTTACCGACCCCCCTTGCTAGTTTCTCACATTTAAGTCGTGAGAAATTTCTCTCCACTTGACCGTGACACTCCCCCCCTTCAGCAGGTGACTGAGATTTTGGGTGGAGAAGATGAAAGCCAGTGGGACCAGCATTCCTTGCTCCTGTCCTCCAGCTTTCAAAGCTTCTTACTTTCATCTACTGCCCAACTTAGTCCCCAGTTACAAAGAAAAGAAGAGTTTTCCCTTTTCCTTTGTTGTTAGGGGATAACCCTATCTCTGAGCATAGAGAGGCACGAGGCTCTGTCAACAACTAAAAGACGAAGGCTAAGTTAAGAATCAGAGCTTCCTGCAGGGGCCACTGCCTCCATCAGATGACAGAGATATCAAGTCATTAATAAGCAGAAGAAAACAGTAAGAGTTCCAGCCATTATCCTCCTCATCCCCTGCACAGAGGCCCAGGCTTCAAATCTTACATTGGACATTTGCCAAATGTATGACCTTAGGCAAGTCATTTGCTTTTGGTTGTGTGGTACCTTCACAAGCTTTGGGTAACTTTATTCATCAAAAGAATGAGCCCGTTTTCAATAAGTACAAAAAGTCTTAAAATATGAATGGGTGATAGAGATGGAAACATATATGCAGATGGACATAGATGGATAAATATAGACACTTATCACCCTGGGGTTAGGGACCAAATCCTCCAAGTTATAGTTGGTCTTTAACTTTTGTCTCCCTTGTACACAGATTTCAAAGAAAGGGATTTGCCTATGATCTGCATGTATGATATGCACATGATATGCATATTATACATTAAAATAATATAGCATGTGTATGATCTATTATACATTATAATAATATATCTTCTGTACATATATATTAAGCTATAGCTATATAAATGTATGTGTGTATATATTATATTTATATACACATATTTGTGTTTTACGAATGGCTTTAGAAAGTCATTTTCTAATAAATTATCTCCAAAGCCAACCCAATTTTCCTTAGGAGAATGAGAAATTGTTTAACTAAATCTAAGTCCAAAAGGGTAGAGCTTAAGGGAGTAGAGAGGGTATCCAGCAGTAGTTCACTTCCTACCAATCAAGCAAATGGAAGGCGGGTTGATGAGGGCCCTTCTCAGACTCATTATTGGCTGCTGCCTTGGACTGATTTCTGACGTCTCGGAGGTTTAATTGCCAATGATATCATCCCAGTTCTCCCATCTCTGCTTATTTTCCTCCATTTTACTGAATAAGAAATGGCATTTGCTGGGCTGAATTCTCATTGCTACCATTTCCGATGGAATGGTAAATACCCTGATTGATTCTAAAACATCCGTCTACCAAACTGGGTCAGCCATTCCCCAGTCCATGGGCACCATTTCTTTTCTATCGTGCAAAATGCAGCTAGAAATATCTTGGATAATATGGGACTGACCTTTCAACTGGTCACCCATCTCCTTGAGTAAATGCCCCGAATATTTTGATCCTTATCCCAATAAGCCCCTGCTCTGTCAACTTTCTACTGTGCATTCTCTAGAATGACATTTGACAGAGGTAACTAACTGCTGGTGGAAGGCAGATGTTTCCCAACTAGGCCATTTGCATTCTCTAAGAAAAAGGTGTTGAGGGACTCTGTCCCACATCTACACATCTAATTTAAGAGTCACTGAAGGACTACATTAATATTAACAGTTTCAATGATCTTCTCCTTGGGAATTGTGAGGTTAAGCTGTCCAGATGTGCATTCTCTTATAAGTCAGGAGCTCGCTATGTTGAACCCAAAACCAGAACAGAGAGTGAAGGGAATGGTCAGATTGGCTTGAGTCAATTGCCCCAAATTTTTCATGTGAACACAATACAGACAGACAGACACACACACACACACACACACACACACACACACACACACACACAAGCATGGATGCTTGTCCAAAGAAAAATCAGGAATAATAAGAAAATAACCAACTTAACTGAGGCCCCCAAAATCCAAGGAAACCCCCTTCCCCCACTCCCCATCTTCTTGCAAGCCCCAGATCTGGATCTGTACAGTCTTGCTGGCATTTCTTCTCCCAGGACCAGGTGGTTGTGCACACCTGCTGCTGTTGGAGAACAGCTCGGGAAACGTTCGGCAAGAACAGTAGCTCTATGGCAACAAGACAATTTCTGAGATGTTCAGGAGCTGAAAATTGTCACTGAAAGGTCTGCAGGAAATGCATAAGGAGGCAGAAAGATAAGTACTACTGGTCAAAGCTCTGTCCATATTCCTATAAAAATCACAGGCAGCTCAGCGAGTGGGTGGGAAGAACAAGGGACTTCAGAGTCCGGAAGGAGTGTGAATCCTGCCTCAGTCACTGACTCACCATTTGACCCCAAACAAGCTACTTAATCCCTTTCACTCATCTGCAAAGTGGGTATGATAATAGCACCGACCTCCCACAGTAGATGTCAGAAAAAAATTATCTTACATATGTAACTTCTTTTTTTTTTTTTTTTTTTTTTTTTTTGAGGCTGGGGTTAAGTGACTTGCCCAGGGTCACACAGCCAGGAAGTGTGAAGTGTCTGAGACCAGATTTGAACTCGGGGCCTCCTGAATTCAGGGCTGGTGCTCCATCCACTGCGCCACCTAGCTGCCCCTGTAACTTGTCTTACAAGTCTCAAAGCACTTTTGAATGTGAGTCATTATTATTGTTGTTGTTTTATTCACTTACATTTGATTAAAAATGACACATTAATTACAAAAGCGGTTTTTAAGACATTCTATTTCAAAACCATAAGACGATCATTGAACAGGTAGGGGATAACAAACAGAAGGTACCAGAAACTCCCCCACCCAAGAATTCAAAGTCAATTTATGAGATGATAGTGTTCATAGCCTAAAATGTTCTACTTTTTAGTAGGTAATAGAAGTCAAAGAAATACTTTGAGGCACCTGGCATGGAAGTACATCTCAAAAGCAGGGTAAAACACTCGACTCAAGCCAATCTGACCATTCCCTTCACTCTCTGTTCTGGTTTTGGGTTCAACATATTGAGCTCCTGACTTATAAGAGAATGCAAATCTGGACAGCTTCAATTGCCAAGGAGAAGATCATTGCAACTCCAATTTTTCCAAAAAAGATACTTGTTCAGTTGAATCTTCATGACCGAGTTGATGTTTCATTGGCAAATATACTCAAAACCATGAGTGGTTTGTCATTTCCTTCTCCAGCTCATTTTACAAATGAGGAAACTGAGGCAAACCAGGTCACATGACGTGCTAGGGGTCACATAGCTCACTGAGGTCAGATTTTAACTTGGATCTTCCTCATTTCAGGCCCTGTACTGTGTCCACTGAGCAACCTAGCTGCGAAGATATATCAACTGTCTGATTCAAAACATTCCCCAGAGAGAAAAGAGCACTAGACCTCTAATCATGATAACCTTCCCTAATCTTCTTTCCCTCTCTCCGCCTCAGTTTCCACATCAAGGATTTTGGCTAAATGACTTCTAAGATCTCTTTAGACACTGAACCCCATAAATCATATTGTCTCCCCTTGCCCTAAAGAACAGCTTCAGCTTCTCTAGGACTTCACCAATCAATAGATTCATGAGGGATATTCAGAGATAACACTCAGAAGTTTACTGAGAGTATTAATAAAAAGTCAGACACTGATTCATTCAAAACATTTACTAAGGGACTACACATAACAGGTACTGGCTTAGGCAGGGGATAGATGCAAATTTAAGTCTCTGTCCTGGGGGGGAAATGTGTCATCTTGGGGCAATAACGTGGACACAGAAGACTCAACCTAAACACAAAGTAATTTCAGGAGGAGAAACTCTAGCAACTGGAGAGATCAAACTGGAAAAAAGGAAAGTTTCTGTTCTCCCTACAGCTCAGAAAGAGGGATCCGGAACAACCACAAGCACCACAGCGGCAACAATAACGGTGAATGACAAAAGAGAGCAGCTAATTAAGTCTTGAATTATGTGGTACCAACACTTGGTGGTGCAGCAGTTCAAGAGAGATCAGGGACAGAGAGTGGGCAGGAAGAGCAGCTTGTTGGAGGATGGGGAACTATGGGTGACTAGGTTTTAGATAAGCAGGGGAGAGATGGAGGAAAGAGGAACAATGGGCTAGGGAATTGAAAAAAAAACAATAGCTCATATTTCTACAGTGAAAATTACTTAAAAAATATTTCTCTAATAATTCAACCCCATATCACAAGGCAGATCGGATAGGAACGGCTACCTTTGTTTGACAGATGAATAAAGCAGGACTCCAAGGTAGCCATACAGGCAATCAGACTCAGGATTCATTCCCAGGTGTCCAGATTCCAAATCCAGGATTCTAAGACATTATGGCTCATGGACTCCCTTCCCAGGCTTTTCACTGATTCTCTATACTTGTTGCTCATACACAGGAGGAAATGGGACAACTCACTGGACAAGAGCTATGCTGGATCATTGGGACAAAAGGAGACTACTAGGAAGGGATGCTTTAGTAAGATGGGATGGGAGCAGGTTGTGGAATCCACTTGCAACCAAGCCTCTAAAATCGCTACAGATTATAGGAATTCAATACAAATCCATCAGAGCTATTCCCAAAAGGCAAGGGGCCGGAGGCAGGAAGAGTTTTCTAAACAAGATCCATAGGAAAAAGAAGACAAACTTGTTAATAGTATTACTAATAGGAAAAATGCTAACTAAAACAACCAGATATCGATAACTTCCCACAAAGGAAGCAGGCAAAAAGGGGAAAATTCACTGCTGGAGGGGCTGTAGAAAGGCAGCCATGTTCTGGGGGCTGTGAGTACAAAGAAAAAGACAATTCCTACCTTGAAGAGTAGGAGATTTCATAAAGAACAGTGAAAGGATCCTATTCTTCTGAAAAACCATATGGAATTAGTCAAGAATAATTGCCAAATTTGTTTATCCAAAGTTCCCATTCCTGATCCTTCTCCAAGCAGGCTAATCAAAAAAAAAAAAAAAGACTGACGTGGATTTTTAACAGGTTAATGTGTAATAACCAAAAGCTAGAACTAGAGAACCCGTTCAGTCACTGAATAAAAGATTGGAGAAGACTGGAAGCTCACAGCAAGGAAGTGAAAGCATCACACTGGATGACTTCTGAGGCCCCTACCAATTCTTGAGCTGTCATCTAAACGTGAAGATTGCAGAGAAATAGAGGAAAACCATCATAATATGAGGGAGATTAAAGTAAGTAAAGTCAAACTCTCTGCACAATGCCTCATCCAAGAGAAAACACAAGGAGGCTTGGATCCAAAGGCAATGGACAGCGTTCCCATGAAGTGATTCCAGTCAAAGCCCATAACCACTTCCTTTTAGTTAACAGCCGATACGTACAAAAGGCTAGATAGCTTTGGTCAAGTGTTTTCAAAGAATGTTTTCTTAGAGGCTTTGTGGGACTTATTTTTGTTTTCACTTGGGGAAGGGGGGGGGAAGGTATCATCACCTGGTAGAGGAAAAAATTTTTTTTCCTTCTTGGCAAAGGGGAAGAGTTACAAAATGAAGATGGATGATGGGAAAAACCTCCTCACAACCAAAGTGGTTCCTAAGAGGAATGGGCTGCCTTGGGGACAATGGAATCTCTTCTCACCTCTTCAAGTCAATACTGGACAATGAATTCTTGAGTAAGAAGCAGAAGAAACTGAGTTCAGGCATGGGTCACAAGAGATAGTTCGATGATCTGTCCCCTCTGTAAAGATTTGACTTCTCTGTTTTGGCAAAATTAAATGGATGTATACAGACATACAAACTTACACACACAGACACATATAATTTATTATCATAATTGTTATTAAGTCAACCTGAAGAACATCCCAGCATTTTGAATCCACAGGAAGTCCTACTATATGTGACCCGGTGGAGATGGAAAACAAGCTAGCTACGTGAGGCAATGATGATTAAAAGCTTAATACCACCTGGTCCTCTCATGCGTTTCAGCAGGCAAAGGGCACTTGAGTTGTAAAAGGAAATCAAATCTCTTGGGTCCCCTCCATTGAACAGAGGAGGCTGGCATGTTTACTGGAGGGAGCCGTCTCTAAATTTCAGTGGAACTCCACAGCCTTGTGGAAACGGAACATTGCAGCTACAATGAAACTGAGATTACTAAGCAGGAGACACACCTGCAGCCTTGTTGACTTCAGGGCCACGGAGGGAATGGATGGTCAGAGACAAGGGCAATGATTTATCCAATACCATGAATCACTGTCCGCCATGCTGGTGATCGATGGGACGCCCCGTCCAGCACCCACGATAAGATGGATTGTTGGGATGTTCATCTAAGTACTTTAAATGGTCACAGGTTTCCTCCCACAAGTCTCTGCACAATCCAGCTCTGGCCCTGATGTGTATCTTGGTTCTTATATCCACTGAAGCATCCTCTAAAAGGTTTTTCTACTTTGGCCTCTGAGTAGAAATGGTTTTGAATCATACAAAAAACTAATCCCTCTTCCTACACTTTTCTTGTGTGATTTTGTACCCGAGTGAAAAGAAGAGGAAAGGAGTGATAGGATGTGGTAGAAGGGATGAACATTAGGTACCAGAGAGCCTGGGTGCAAATCTCAGCTCTGCCCCTGATGGTATCTGACTTCCTCTCTGAGCCATGGTTTGGATGACATCTGATCACCCATTGGAGCTCACAATCTACAGCCTTTGGATCTGCAAGTCTTTCACCCTTGAAGGAAGCATGGCAACATAAAGGGATTCAGCTTCAAACAATCCATCCATAACATCCTTTTCTTCCAAAGAATAAGACAGGAGAAATCCCCTAAAGACTAGAATTTTCTAAATATTGAAGAACAAATATTATTTTACATTGCATTCATTCTGTAATATCAACAGAATACCAGGGAAAAAGGGAGAGGGGAAAGATAGAAAGGAGGGGAGGCAGACAGGGAGAGTCATCCCTTGTTTCATAGATGAGGGAGAGAAAAAAAAAAAATAAGCAGTACAACAAAAACAAATAACAAAATAATTTCTGATATTGCATTCGATATTCTATATCCATAGTCCCCCCCACTTTGAAAATAGAATAGGGGACATGTGTTTTCTTGATTCTTCTCCAGGACAAGCTCAGAAGCTGTATAATTTTACCTGGAGGATACATTTTAATGCAGAAGAAAATCACCGACTGAATGTTTCAGAAGCACAATGGCTAAAAAAGCCCTGTGACATTTCTGACTCTGCCCAGGAGAAGCTCTCCACCATCTGGGCTTTCTCCACACACCAACACATACCTATCCCCCCCCCTTTCCCCCTCCCATCCATGTACACACAGTTCCAAAGAATGGCACCTTTAGTGAATGAGGGCTCATTAGAAATGCAAGTGTGCTCTGCTTCCCTTTGTTCCCCTGAGAAAACTCAAGACATGAAAAATGCTTCCTTAATGAATCATCTTCAGGCTGCCAATTTCAAAGTAAAGCGCAGAGGTTTGTAAATTCTGCTCCTGATCCCAACATGCCGTGCCTCCCATCACGTGAAGTGAACTGGACCACCAATATTTGTGCTCCTTGTAAGGATCTCGGATCGGCTGACCCCACCATCCCAGCTCTGCCTGTGGTCAGCACTAACAGGAGAACCTGAAGGTCCAGAGCAGTGCTGGACATAGTTGGAACTAAGGATAGGAAGAAGGGAAGCAGAGGAGGGAAATGCAAGCAAAATCTTTCTCAAAATACCAAGCAGAATCCTAAGAAACTCACAAATCACTATTAACAACAATAATAAATAACCCTAGTATCCCTTCTACATCAGTTATTATATTTTAATCTGGCCCTGTGGTTTCAACAGGGCAGGGAGCTGGATCTGAGCCCCTCGGGTGTTTAATCTCTGGTCCTGGACCCAGCAGGCTCATAGGCTCTTAAGAGTTCATACAGATAAAAAGAAAGAAAAGAAAGAGAGAGAGAAAAAAGAGAAAGAAAAGAAAAGAAAAGAGAAAAGAAAAGAAAAGAAAAGAAAAGAAAAGAAAAGAAAAGAAAAGAAAAGAAAAGAAAAGAAAAGAAAAGAAAAGAAAAGAAAAGAAAAGAAAAGAAAAGAAAAGAAAAGGAAAAGAAAAGAAAAGGAAAAGAAAAGGAAAGAAAAGAAAAGGAAAAGAAAAGGAAAAAGAAAAGAAAAGAAAAGAAAAGAAAAGAAAAGAAAAGGAAGGAAGGAAATACTGAAAAAGAAAGGAAAAAAAGAACATCCATGTCCATGAGAAACTCATATCCTACATACAGAGACTACACATCCTACCCCCAACTCCCCAGAAAGAATATATACAGTACAGGATAAATTTGAGATAACTCCATCAGACTGTTGAAATCAACCCCCTACCTAACATGCCTTTCCAATTTGTTTTCACATCTTCATGAAATGACCCAATCTTCTCTACTGACATACTCTTTCTCTGGCACAGATGTGATCATTTCCCATTCACCCAGGAAACTTCTTTTCTACAGTACAGAAATCAGATAGATACCTTTGGCTGTCGTGCAAATGTTTCCTCAACATATCATTACCCCTCCACACACTCAACATTCCAGCCAAGCCAGAGTAGACATCTCTCCTTCCAAATACCTTTCACTCTCTTCCCTCTTCCTTCCTGTTCCTGAGATCTAAGATGACCCTACATGACAATGATTTGTTCTTGAATTCCTAGCCAACCTTTAAAGTGAACTAGCAGATCACTGCTTCTTGATGGCCCTGGTCAGTGAGAACATTTTCTGAACTGTCAATGGTCCCACTGCTCCTTAGTAAGGGATGAAAGTCACTTCTGACTCCAAGCCTAGCTCTCTCTGCAGCTGGGCCCACAACTATAGAAGACAGCTGTGTTCCATCCCTCAAATGAAGCTCAGAGACATCACCAGGAGGGAAACACCTCTGTAGTATGGCAGACCAATTAATTTCACCAAGAGCATCATTTTCAATATTCCCTATTATGGAGAGTGCAGCTAACCACCTAAGAACTTACTGTACCACATTGTTTTTATACATTTTTATTACAATATTGTGCATTTTCATTATTGATATTTATAGACTAGATTGTAACTTCCAGGAGGGCAGGCCACTGTGACTTCTAAACTCTGTGCCTGTCTCCAAAAGCCATTACATTATTCATTATACAATTAGGTACATGAAAGACATTTGTCGAATGAATTCAAGACACCCCTTATAGTCTCCAATTATATGAACTAATAGTAAAGCTCTGTTTGTTTACAAGACAAAGCTGATGATTTGAAGCCTCCCTATGTCACCTTAGGAGCCACATTTCTTCTCTCCAAGTAACCCCAAAGATCACTTCTCCTACTTTACTATGCAGCAACCAGATGCAGGAAAAAGTCACTGAGTAGAAGTATAGAGCCTCCATCCAGCATTATACAGTGTAGGGATGGTGCTAGAATTAACAGCAACCTCTGTACTCAAAGGTATTCTGTAAGGAGCCAGAAATGAGTAACATCTCTTGCTTACTTGCTAGAGAGAAAGTACTTGCCCAAAGAGATTTCCTAGCTAATCTGATAGATCCATTATTGCAAGGACAATAAAATGCACTGCTCCAGTGAGAATCTGTCTCTTCTCCCAAAGTCCTCCACTTCCCGGACAATAAAGGGTCTTTGACAAGCAAGGGACGGTGAAATTTTGAGAAGTCTTCTGGAGAAATGTAAACTAGTCTTTTTGCAGAAGTTTCGCATTTTGCACACGGGGACTGTTTGTGAGATTGAGGAAGCCTCCGATGGTTGACTTCCTGGAGTGACTCACTGTTGTAACCCCTTGCGACAGTATTAATAGAGTTGGGGGAAAATTTCCAGGAAACATCATTTACCACAAGGACCAAAATAGTAAAGATGGCTGATGACTTAATCATTGAACTTGGGGTGGTGGTAGAAGGGAGGGGGGAGAATCCTCCCTTTTCTTCTTCAACAGAAGAAGAAAACAATCTGAGGAGAGCCACCACATTCTCCTTTCACTGTTTTTCTCCTCTAGGTTGATCATTGCTGAAGGTCTCAATGGGCTGTGGATGGGAGCATGGGTTCCTAAAAGCCATTCAATCACCACCTATGAAAGATACCATCAGATAGCAAGGGCTACCATGATGTTGTTTCAGGGAATGGGGCAAGCATTTGGGGAGGAATCAGTTGTGAAATTACACTGATGCAGGAATAGGAATAAAAACAATAATCATAATATTCATTGACATTTAATTAATCCAAATTGATGTAATTAAGTTGACATTCAATTAGTCCTTTAAACTTGGGAAAATGTTTTCCAAACATTTGACCCTCACTATTACTTTTAAGTTTGATACAATGAGAATTATTATAACGTTTCACTGATGAGCATCCAAACGTTATATTGACTTGTCAATGGTCACACATCTCCTTAGTAGAAGATGAAAGTCACTCCAGAGCTCTTTAGGTCAATTTAATTAGATCTATTGAGAGCATTATTTTCAATGTTCCCTGTTATGGAGGGTGTTAGCAGAGTCCATAACCAACCAGCTGAGAACTCAAAACAATCTCCTCCTGCCCTGTATTGCAAACTATATGTCTGCCCCAAATTGTAAAGATTTATTTGTTCTGAACAGATGCCAGATATTAATTAACATTGTGCCTATTTACTTTCTTCTTTCTGGGAAAACAAAAGGAATTTAACAATAACACCTGGTGTTTATACAATGTCTCTCTCCAGGAAACTTGTAGCACTGCATAGATATTATTATTTAATTAGCAATTCAATTCAATCCTATAAATATTTATTAAACACCTACTATTACTAAGACACTAGGTATTAGAGCTACTGACTTACAAAGAAACTGAGCAAAATCCCTGCCCTCAAGAAAATTATCATCTGATATTCCTCTCGAAATCACAGGAATATGGCAAATGTCTCATTACTGAAATCCTATCAATAACCTATACCCTATCACAGGGGGCACCCAGGTAGCAAAATGGATAGATGGCTAGTCCCAACGCCAAGGCCTACAATCAAACTGAGCTCAAAAACTTACCAGCTAGGTGATCCTAAAAGTCACTTAGCCGCTGTCTGCCTCAGTTTCCCCATTTGTAAAATGGAGAACATCAGCTTCTTCCCAGAGTTGTGGTGAGAATTAAATGAGATAACATTTGTGAAGGGCTTGGCATGGTGTTTAGCACATAGTAGGAGCCAAATAAATGCTTAGTTATTTCCCCTTCCCCTTACCAGACTAACAGATGATAACATAGAGCTACAAAGACACTGGGGGATTTTCTTAATGACAAAGGCCCATGGAATTTTACAGCATCTCCAGGTTAGAAGAAATCCCAAAGACCATCAAATTTGACCTTTATTTTAAAAAACAAAACCAAACCAAAAACAAACAAGCAAACCTTCTTCGACTCTTCCTCTTCCTCAAGAGGTCATCATTAATTAAAAAGGTCTAAGCGGGGCAGTCTCTACTTATTAAAAAAACTCACTCTCAATTCACAGTGGAGCAATTCACTGGGTTAGGAGAGATTTCCTCATATTAAGTTTAAAGTGCTTTTCCACATCAAGACCATTGTTCTGCCCCCTGGGGCTGAGAATCTGGAAACACCCAACCTGAATCTTTCCTTCTTCAAGCTAGATGCTCCCGGTTCTTCAGGAGCTTCTCCACAAAGAGTGGAAGGCTTTCACTCTGCTGGTAGCATGTCCCCCTCAACCTTGGTCCAATCTCCAGCTCATCAAGACCCTTGTCAAACTGTGGCTCCCAGAATTCAAAACAGCTCCATATGTGGTCTAACCAAAGCTCAGAACTTGAGACTCTTCCTCCTGATACTTTGAACCTCATTTTGAAAGAAAGCCTAAGATTACATTCGCTTTCTAGGCTGTCAAATCTCAGAGTTGACTCATACTGAGCCACATTTAGGTCTCTGGGTCCCAGGCAAGAGAAGCCAAAGCTTTTTTATCCCTATTCAAAGAAGGATTAGTCACTGGGTGAGTTAGCTGAGTGGTTGACCCTAATTTTTTTTTAATTATTTGGGTTTGGGACCAGTTTCATAGGGGCTAGAGACCTTAGATAAAGAGAATCGTCCCCTCTGATCCCTCTCGGACAAGGGCAACACTAAAAACAAAGGGAGTGTTTGTTTGGCTCCCAACAACTCTTTTCCTAGGCTGACAAGAGGAGACCGGACTGGTGTCCAATGGCTGTATTGGAGTAACATTTAATGGCACCAACACATAAACAGGCTGGACACTTTTGACCCATGGGACTGTCTGAAAAGGCAGGAGAGAATCCCTGGGTTCATGAACCCGAGGGCTAACTGCAAGCCCTGTCAAAATCAGCCATCTGATCTCTGGAGCCCTGATGAAGGGAATTTGGAACCTTTGAGAAATTACCATGTTACTCACAGTCCATCTTGTTCTGCCATCTTAAACATTCCCAAAAGGGCAGAGGAACCTGACCTCCAACCAGAAAGACCTACTCAAAAATGAAGTGAAAAACAGTCAACATGACAGAAAGTGGAAAAGCTGATCTTCTGGCTTAAAAACAACATGGCCAGCCTTAGACTCTGCCCATAACTCTTCCAGTCAATCCACTTCTCTAAGCAAGAGGTGAGACCAACCTCCAGTTTTTTGTTTACCAAAATGACATTTTGTTCTCAGGATATAATCATCTTTTTTTTAAAGCCCTCTCCCTTGTCTCCACCGTATTTTTCTGTGATTTTTTTTCCCCATTTAAAAAAACAACAGAAGAGGAAGAGGGAGGAAGGGCAGAGAAAGAGAAGAAAATATTTACTTTGTGTTGCCCCCCCTCCCACTTTCCGTGTTCTTTTTAAAGGAAGAAGAGTCATTGGATCCCATTGAATCGAGCCTATAGGAGCAGAGTGCATAAAAGAGTCCTGTCCCTGAGCACTTTTCCACAGACTTTCAGAACATTTTTTCTTTCGACTTCCCTGGCTAGATAGTCGGGTTTGAGTAATTTTCTCTGTCTCCTGGGGCTGGTTGCTAAGAGACGCTCTATTACTTCTCTTTCTCTCCTGACCCGATTACTGTGATCAGGGGAGACAGCATGCAGACAACATCCTGACATGGTTCTTACAAGAACATTGGGGCTCGGTGAACAAGAGGGCTCCATGAATCCTGCCCAGCCCTTGGATCCTGCCCTCAGAAGGGAAACAAGTCATTAGTCCTCGCTTTGTTCCGAGTGGGTCTGGAGAACAGCTCGCTCAAAAGCATGAGGGGCAAGACTCAGCCAACGCCTTCGGATGTGAACATTCGATATCCAGCCCCCACTCAGCCATGAGTTATGACCTTATTCTGTACAAGGTCACTGTGACTCGAGCAGATAGCGTTCTCTCTGATGAGAAGATGAGTAAACTAAGGCACCCGAGAAAAATGCCCGGGCTAAGCTACGAGCAAATTCACAAGGATCCCTCATTATGAGCTTGACTCCATGACTCATACCAGGGCTTGGGTTCTGAGCCCTCAGCCAATGAAAAGCCAAGGTACTACACAAACAAGGCAAAAATAACATGGCAGAATCAAAGATGTTTGCTGTCATTGACATTTTCCTTTGTTGTTGTTTTTGGTTTTTAAATCTGGGATGAGCCTTGGACTAGAATTTCTACATCTTAGCCCAGTTCTTCAATTCTGGGATGGTAGTAACAAGTCCCGGTCATGGATGACAAAGCTCAATCCTCAAGATAATTCTGTGGGGATGGCAAGTGGTCCCCATTTTGTAGATGTGGGATCTGATGCCCAGAAAAGGGAAGGGTCTTGTCCAATCCATCAATAAACATTTGTTAAGCATTCCCTACGTGCCAGACGCCATGCTGAACTCTGGGGAGCCAAAGGCAAGGAGGCCCTGGAGGCAGAAACAGCACTGGAAGGCAGGTCTCTTGGGTTTGGAGCCCAGGTTAGCATCCTGCCTCGCAGCTCACTCATCATCCCAGGCAGCTGCTAAATGATCTCTCTTTTCTGTCTCAAAATTCCCTGAACCCTAATTGCCAACCCAGTGGCTGCCGCCCATCTGATCTACGCCCACAATTAAGAGATCACATTTGGGATGGATCCTGGACTAGAGAACGGATGTCAGCTGATCACGGGGAATATTCCTTCCCATTGGTGTCCAGGCCAAAAACTCTGCAGCTTACTGGGATCTTATCTGTTGGGTGGCTCTCTCTCCCAATGTCAAGTTTCTAGCAGTCAATGAAAGTCTCTTTTCTCCCTGGCTTCCTTCAAATCTTATTGACTTGGGCCATGTCCTTCCTTCATATACAATAAGCTTAGCCTCCTAACGCATTATTAGCCTTTGCCAAAAGGCTGCCCAAGCCCATCAGCTCTGACTGCCAAGGGACATAGAACAAGACGTGTCCTTGGCAACTCTCCCAGAGAATGGAAAATGCCTCGGTGATATCCCCATTTGGGCACAAATCCCAAGTGCACTCGTTCCAACCTTGGATTGCCATTGTCCCTCCAGGGTAATCAAGGACATTCCAAAATGCCCCCTTCAGCTGGGGACCAGAAATTCTCTGCAAGTCATTTCTATTCGACGTCCTTTCCAAGGTATGGTAATCTGATTTTTAAAAAAGGACTAAAGCATTTATGAAGTTCCTACTGTGCGCCAGGCACCGTGCTAAGTAGTTTACAAACATGGCATCCCTTGGTCCTCACAACAACCTTGTGAGGGAGATGCTATTAGGATCCTGATTTTACACTTGAGGAAATAGGCAGAAAAAGAATAAGTGCGAGAGCAAGGTCAAGAAGGATTCACTAAATACAGCAGAAAGGTACCAGATCTGGAGTTAGAACACTGAGTCCTGCCTGGGATGATCAATTATTAGCTGGTTAGGCAACTCATCAGCTGAGCCTAAGTGTCAGTGCTTATAAAAAGGAAGTGATCATCCAGCTCTGGGTACCTTACAAAAGACAGTGAAACAAAGGGTTTGATTCGACCTCTCTCATTTGCCAGTTACGTGAGCTTGGACAAGTCATTTCACTCGCTTGAAACCTTCAGACCTCAGATTCATCAGCAGCAGATCAGCAGCAAGAGGGCAGGAGTCTCTACAGAAGGTCTCTAAAGTCTTGCATAATTCAATTTATGACCTCATAAATGATTTATGTGAAAGGGCATCACTGACTATATTTACATTTAGATCCCTGTAAGTTTACAGCAAATCCTTTTTATGAGCAAAACAGCTAGGGAGACTTGAGCAACAAAAACAATTAGAAGCTAAAGAGAAGTCACTTGAGTTAGAAATTGGTCTGGGGGGGTTGAGGGGAAAGTCATGCATATACAAAAATACATAAACATATATACTGTGTAGAAAACAGTCAACTGGCAGTCAGGACAGTTAGGATCTAGTGAACACTGTGCTATTAACTGGCCTTGGTTAGTTTGGCCATGGCAACCATAATAAAAATCTGATATGAAAATCCATAATGAAAAATGCCTTCTGAATTGGGTTACTTTTGGACCTCACAAAAATTCTGGGAAGCAAATGCTATCAGTTTGATCATGATTCTCTTTTATTTATTTATTTATTTGTTTATTTTAAGATGAGGTTTCAAGAGGTTCAATGTTTTTTTTTGTTGTTGTTGTTGTTTTGTTTTTCCCCAAGGTGGGTAATGAGGCGGCACTTCAGTGGACAGAATGCTGCATCTATATTAAGAAGATCTGGGTTCAAATTTAGACTCAGATACTGACTGGACAAATCAGTAAATCTCGATTTGCCTTCCTTTCCTCAACTATAAAAATGAGGATTATAGGAGTACTTCCTTCCTAAGGTTACTGTGAAAATCAAACAAGATAATAAGTGCAAGGTGCCTCCCACAGCATCTGGCTGGTCTGGTTCTTTATTATTATTGCTGCTGCAACTGCTCTTATTAAAGGGAAGACATGGAACTTCTGATTGGGGCTTAGGCCTAGTGTTCTTCCCAGAATGCCGTGATGCTGTACTGAATGTCTGCACCTCTCCTAACCTCAATGTCATATTCTGAAAAGTGGGTAATAGAAGGAAGTGAACCAGATCTCTCTTGAATCTACTTCTATGGGTCTGGCTTAATGGTGATATGATCTTGCCCCGCCCCCCCAAGTATTTTCCCATGCTTTGTATTCCTTTTAAAAATTATTATTAAAGCTTTTTATTTTCAAAATATATGCATGGATACTTTTTCAACATTAACCCTTGCAAAACCTTGTGTTCCAACTTGCCCACCTCACCCTCCCTCCCCTTGATGGCAAGTAGTCCATAGATATGTTAAACATGTTCAAAAATATGTTAAATCCAACATATGTATACAATTATCTTGCTGCACAAGAAAAATCAGATCAAAAAGGAAAAAAATGAGAAAGAAAACAAAAAAGCAAGCGAACAACAACAAAAAGAGTGAGAATGATAGTTGTGGTCCACACTCAGTCCCCACAGCTCTCTCTCTGGCTGCAGATGGATCTCTCCATCACAAGACCATTGGAAGTGGCCTCATTGTTGAAGAGAGCCACGAAGGACCCGGTCTTGATTGTCAATATTTGTCAAAGATGGTGATTCATAATGAAGCAGTGAGGTAAAAAGATGGACCAGGATGAATATAATGCCTTTGTCGCATTCAAACATAAATTAACTCCTAAATATATAACAATAATATATATATTCATATTATATATTATTATATTATATATAATTTTATATTTATTTATATTATAGATAAATTATATCTGTATATAATATATATTTGTATATTACGTATGTCTATAATGTAATTATATAAAATATGTTATATATAATAATAATAATAATTCAGGTTAGATACAGAGAATCTAAGGTCTCCATGGCATTAAATAAAAGAAAGAACTTAAATATGGAGAATATGGAATAAGGAGAAAGACGGGAAGCTTGGGACTGTGAAAGAGCCGGGTCTTGGCTCTGCCACTAACTTATGGGACCTTGCATAAACTCTCAATTTGCTCCTCAAGATGCTCTGATACAACAACTAGCAAAAGTCAGAGAAGTATCTTTCACCAGTTATAATAAAATGAACATCTAAAACTTACCAATCATGGAATTGGCAGCCATGGAAAGGGAAGCAAAGGGAAAGAAAATGGCAGGGACCAGGAAGATAAAATCGGGAGAGGTCGGGAAAAGTCATTTGCTGTGAAAGTGGGAGCCATTGAGGTGAGAAGCCCCAGTCCCCTCATCCCACCCTTCATGTGAGCTTCCACCCCTACACACACACACACACACACACACACACACACACACACACACACACACATACACACACTCTCACACACACACACACACACACATACACACACACATAGACACACTCACACACACACACACACACACACACACACACACACACAGACTCTCTTTAAAATTCCATAAAGTGGCTTAAGAGTCCTGGTTATGAGCTGTATTGAAGGCTGCCTTTCAGGTTAATGAGGTGTTTGCAAAATGCTCTGAATTTCTCTCTCTCTAACCTTCCCCAAAGCGCAGGCTTAGTTATGATTATCATATCCAAAGAAATGGAGCAGTTAAGAGTGGGAGATTTCTAGTAGGATTTTCACGAGGGCCCAATCCAGGTGTATGAAATAATTAGGAAGGCCATGGGTACATTTGCATACCATTTGCATGTTCTTTAAATATGTCGGCATCACAGGGCAGCAGGGCAGCCCGTTTTTAGGCTGTTCTGTCATGTTTCCACTAGCCCCTGACCAAGTAGCCGGGGCTTCCGTTCTCCCCCTCAGTACCACTGACTCAGCTTCCCTCCCCTGCCAGAAGGCTAGGTCCAGGGTGAAGTCCTTGGCAGGGCAGCTTCTCCTTGGGGCTAAGTGCCCCGGTCAGGGTCAGCCCAAAAGCTGGCAGCAGAGCCCGTCCCAAGGCACAGACCGCCTCCCTCCCCTCCCTTCCTTTTGACAACAACCTTACAAATCAGGAGACATCCTGCCCCCAGGACTTATTATTTGGGGCACCCCAAACCCCCATCACGATGGGTGGGCTGGGGGCCACCAGACCCACAACTAGGGTCGGAAAGAAATGCTGATTTATTCCTCTAGCTTTTTATTTTTTATTGGGCCAAACTTGCAATATAATCAGAGACGTTTACTGATTTCGCAGCCCCTGTGCCTGGCCAGGCCAAAAACTGAAGGGGAGAGCCAGAGTCAAATGTTCCCGTAACCATTAATTTGGGGGATATAAAAGTTGCCATGAGAGCCACCACAAATGAGTAAAGAGGAAAAAAAATCAAAGAGGATTTTATGCGCTCATTAATTGTCATATTACGATTGTTGTCATTATATAACACGGGAGCATATGGGGAACATTAACATTTTTTCTTTCAGAAACATCTCAAGCCAAGCCCGGGTTGGACCAGTGGTCTCCCCAAATCATAACCAATTGCGCCTTGAGGTTCTCAGGCCGGCCTTGATTAAACACAGCAGCGTTCCAAGGCATGAGGGATGACTCTCCTTTTTTGTAAAGGGAGGTACAAGAGAGTAATTGCCAGATGTTTGCAATTTTAGCTAAAAAAAGATGGCTGCTATCCATTCCTGAGGATGATGATTTTTTTTTTTTTAATCTTTCTTATCCAAGCTATTGTGGTTCACAAAAATAGGCCACTGCACCGATGAATCACCATTTCAAACCTTGAAATAATGGGAAAGGATGGAAAAATGTCATTTTTATATATGTGCATTTAAATATACATGTGTGTAAATGGGAAATTAATTACATGGCAAGACAGGACTGTTTGCTATCACACAACCTTAACCGAATGCTCATGGAATTACAGAGTCAAGCAAAGGCTAAGCCGGCCTGCCTGGAGGAGAGGAAGGAAAGCCTTTCGGGAGCAGCTGAGCCAAGAAGCCGGTGGTGGTGGTGACTAAGGATCCCAACAGCTCCAGGAGTTACATGGCTGCCACTCAGAGAGGCACAGAAGTGATGGGGAAGAGAAAGGGCTGCGTGCAGAGCCCAGAGTTAGAATCCTTCCAAATGTTTACTGGGGGACAATGGGTCACTCCCTCACCCTCCCCTCCCTCCTTCCCTTGTCTCTTTTTTGGAGGCAGATCATTTGCATCATTCCACTTCTCCCTTTCCCTTTATCCCAGTGTATTCCTCTCTCACCCCTTAATTTCACCATTTTTTAAAAGATCTTATCCCTTCATATTCAACTGAGTGACAATGGGTGAGTCACTTAACCTCTCTCGGTTTCTCAATCTGTAAATGGAAAATAATAATAGCTGCTACCCTCCAGGGTCATTGCGACTATCAAATGAGACAAAATAAATAAAGCCAAGGTTATTTGGTACGTGTCTATTATATTTCAAGAACTGGGGATATAAAGAATGACAAAAGTCTGTCGCTGTCCTCTCAGGCCGATGGCAGAGGCAACATGTAAACATGGAGAGCTATGCAGGAAAATGAAAAGAGTCGAGTGAAGGATTTGAAGGAAGGTTGGGAAAGGCTTCTCACAGAAGGGAAGAGCTTAGGTGAAACTGAAAAAGTCAGGAGACAGATGAAGAGAGAGGTCCAGGGACAGTCGACAGACACGGAGTTGAGAGGGAGACTGTTTTCTGGGAGGAAGAGCCAAAAAGTCAACCTGAAGAATACACAAGAATGAACAAAATGTAAGAAGATGTAAGGAAAATTGGGGAAAAGTGAGCTCTTAAAAGTCAAACAGGCAGATTTCCATGTGATCCCGGAGTCACTGGAGATGCTGAATAGGGAGGTGATATGGTCAGCTGAGTGCACGACAAGATCATAATGGAGAGCTATGTGAGATGGGAGAAGAGTGGAGGCCATGAGAGTGATGGCCGAGGCAGAGAAGAGATATTCCGAACGGTGGATTTGACAAGACTTGACAAATTGGCTAAGGGATGGGGGAGAGTTTTAAACAGATTAAGATCAGATAAAAATCAGAATTGAGTTCATGGAAGCTGAGGAGATGCTCATAAAAATAATACAGAAGAAGAGTGGCTCCGGATACCGCCCTGAAGACCAAAAAATGCCTGATCTTCATCATAATGAATAGCTTAGTTAATATCCTCAAGGGTCCCTCATTGGCTGGACTCAATATTGGAAAAGTATGAGAAGGGCAAACAATTTCACAAAGAGTCTCCTTGAATTTCTTTATATTTGAGCTTATCCATTCTCCAAACCAAAGAACTAAAATAACAGAAATCCTTTTTGCGTGTGGGAGCTAGATTCATTTACATTATTTTCGGCTTGATTCATACTGCTGTTCTATTCCTATTAATTTCATTTTTGCAAATCCCAGCTTGACTGGGATTACCTGCATGGGTTCAAGAAAAACATAATCACTCCGAGCCGTACAATCACCCACAATTCATTTTACAAAATGACTCCTTTTGTAAATGGACTGGAATATCCTCTGATGTCCCCTACAGCTCCAGATTATGCATCTATAAGTAACTCGAAGCTTACTGGAACTTCTCATATGCACTATTTATTATGGCACAGCAATACTTAATTATTACCCATGTATCATGATTTGTTTAGCCACTTACCAATCAACAGGCATCCAATGTGTTTCCAGTTTTTGGCTACACCAAAAAATGTTATTATAAATACACGGGCGTACGGGGGACTTTTCTTTCCATCCTTGACCTCCTTGAATAGGGATTGTTTTGGACATTGTCTTTCTATCCCCAGCACCAAGCACAAACTGCCTGGCACATAGTATGGTAATAACATGCTCGCTAATTGGCAGATGATTATATGCTTTCTGTTTATGGGAGAGAAAAAAAAAAGCTATATTAGGAAATGAAGGGGGCAGAAAAGCATTTTGTTTTTAATTTAGTAAAAGAAAAAATGATGAAAATATTATTTTCCAAAGAAATTTTAAAATTGATCTTAAAAAACAGTTTTGTGTGTGTTTGTGCATTTATACGTGTGTCTGTCTGTCCTCTTCAGGATAATTAGGTTGGGTACTTGTTGTGGGAGGGGGGGGATGCTCTACTTCATAAATACTAATACTGCCTTTTGGATCAAGTAGGACACACAGAATGACCACATGACAAGAGCCCATGTGAAAGTACAAGATAATCCCACTTCCTCTACGAAACTTTCTCTGACCACTACAGGTCAAAGGGAGCTTTTTCTTCTCTGACATTCTGTGGTGCTGATTTCAGGAAGTCATCCTAGTCCCTTGTCAGCGACATGGGCTACAGCGGCAAGATGGCGACTTCGGTTTTTAAGGAGAAGGTAAAATCTTTGCATTGTTGGGTTCCCTTCAGCAACAAAGGCAGAGCCTCGGACACAATCACTGTACAATCAAACCTGAAGCTGGATTGACTTGAGATGCCTCGAGAAAAGGACCTGGACTTTGTTCATGTCCTTAAAGGCAGAAAAAAATCTTAACAAAGGGGTAAAAGACTTGGAATGAAGGGAAATTGAATAAATTCAAAGTGGAATGAATTGCCTTGGGAGGCAAGAGGTTCCTTTCACTGGAAGCCTTGGAGGACCACTTATAAAATAAAATGTGATGATAATGATGGTGGTGGTGGTGCTCACGATGATGATGATGATGATTAAAAATTATAACCTCCTTTGATACTTACAGTGACCCTGAAAGGTAGGAGTTATTACTACTGCCATTTTACAGATGAGAAAAGAGGTAAAGTGATTTACTCAGTATCTAAAAGTCAAATTTAAACTCAGAGTTTCTTGCCAAGCCTGATGCTCTATCCACTGTGCTACCCAGCTACAGAATATCATAGGATAGTCATCAGAAATCTTTTTTACTCTGAATTCCTAAAAAAGGAAGGAAGGAAGGAAGGAAGGAAGGAAGGAAGGAAGGAAGGAAGGAAGGAAGGAAGGAAGGAAGGAAGGAAGGAAGGAAGGAAGGAAGGAAGGAAGGAAGGAAGGAAGGAAGGAAGGAAGGAAGGAAGGAAGGAAGGAAGGAAGGAAGGAAGGAAGGAAGGAAGGAAGGAAGGAAGGAAGGAAGGAAGAAAGAAAGAAAGAAAGAAAGAAAGAAAGAAAGAAAGAAAGAAAGAAAGAAAGAAAGAAAGAAAGAAAGAAAGAAAGAAAGAAAGAAAGAAAGAAAGAAAGAAAGAAAGAAAGAAAGAAAGAAAGAAAGAAAGAAAGAAAGAAAGAAAGAAAGAAAGAAAGAAAGAAAGAAAGAAAGAAAGAAAGAGAAAGAAGAGGGGAAAAAGAAGGAAGGACTAAGAAGAAAAGGGAGAGAAGGAAAGAATGGACAAAAAAAACAAATGAAGGGAATAAGGAATGAAGGGTCCTGAAAGCATTTTTTTAAAAAAGTGACCAGGAAAGAACAGGAAGACACGAAGAAAAGTAATACATTTAATTTATTATATATTTTAAAGGGAAAGCAAACTCTAAATAAAAGAGATCCATAATTTCATGCACAATTTCTTTCTTGATTCTACCATAAATTTTATTATATTTGGTATTTGATAAATTCAGAAAATACATTGCTATGCCTTATAAATCACAATCATTATAAAATATGATATTTCATATAAACATATATATGGCTCCCAGAACCGAATGCCATCTTGCTGCATGGGCCGAGAACAGAACTCGCACCCGGCTATTGCATTTCTCTTAAGGCAGCCATGGGACCCATCTCTATTTGCCATCTTGCCTTGATGGTTTTTATACACATTTTTATACTGCTCACCGATATAAAGAAAACACCAGAAATGGCTTCTAATAATTTTCTAATAGAACGATTACCTTACCACGCTTCAACAGGGCATTAAACCGAGATCTGTCCCTCAATTATTCCATAATATCACTTTTAAGAAACAACACTTTTTTGCTGGTTACTTTGCCCTGAAGAGTCTCAAGTTCCCAACCAAACTGGCCGTGAGGGGGAAGACATGGACACAGCACCATAGTAAAATCCGGCTTTTCTTACTTCCTGTTTTCTCAGAAATTCCCCATGGTGGGAGAAACTTTCCATGTTCTTTGACATTCAGAGAGGGTTTGTTTATCTATTTGTTTAGGTCAAAAGTCAGAGCTGAATCTGCACCACTCTTTGGGCTGGGGAAGAGGTAACCTCATAAGGAGAAGACCCTTGGCTTCCCCTTTTTGCCTTTAGCAAACTTTCACCTTAATAGGATTGCTGATTGCTGTTTATGCATGTATTCAATGCGGGGGAGAGGGAAGGGGAAGGGTTTGAAACTCTTCATAGAGTCATAGATTTAGAACAGGAACCTTTGAGACCATCAAGTCTTACTTCTGTTTCACAGATGAGGAAACTGAGGCACAAAGAGTCTTTGGGACTTGTCAAGTGTTAAATAGCTAGTGTTTGGGGAAAAAAAAAAAAAAAAAAAAAAAAAAAAACAAGATGCGTAGAGGACTCAAGAATGGCAAGTCCAGTGCTCTAGCCATCACATCACACTGCCTTCCTTGAATGCTGAAAAGACACTTGAAAAATAAATAAATAGATAAATAAATGAGTAAATAAATAAGTGAATAAATAAGAGAAAGATTAAAATAAACAAATAATAATTGTTTTATAATAAGAAAGGGAAGGGAAGGGAAAGGGAAAGAGAAAAGGAAAAGAAAAAGAAAGAGAAAGGGAAGGGAAAAGGAAAAGGGAAAGAGAAAGGGAAGGGGAAAGGGAAAGGGAAGGGGAAAGGGAAAGGGAAGGAGAAAGGAAAAGGGAAAGGGAAAGGGAAGGGAAAAGGAAAAGGGAAAGAGAAAGGGAAAGGGGAAAGGGAAAGGGAAAGAGAAAGGGAAGGGGAAAGGGAAAGAGAAAGGGAAGGGGAAAGGGAAAGGGAAGGAGAAAGGAAAAGGGAAAGGGAAAGGGAAGGGAAAAGGAAAAGGGAAAGAGAAAGGGGAAGGGAAAAGGGAAAGGGAAAGGAAAGGGAAAAGGAAAAGGGAAAGAGAAAGGGAAAGAGGAAAGGGAAAGGGAAAGGGAAAAGGAAAGAGAGAGGGAAAGGGAAAGAAAAAGACAATTGGAGAGTAGAGGAAGTGGAGGGAGCTTCACACTATGGCTTGAGCACCTAGTGACTCATTATCATCACAGCCTACATAGCCTGGGTTCTTTTTGCTTCTGTATCTGCTTGAGCCTGAACTTGACCTGGAGCCAAGCCTCAGAGCACTCTTATTAAGTCAGGTCTCTTGGCTACCTCCAGGCTTCCAAAGTCCAAGGTGTTCTCTGGACAAGTCCTTTGGTCAAGAGCAAAAGGCATGACGGGGACCCAGAAAACAGAAAAGGCTCTCATGTTATGTATGGGGCTGGTCTCTGTTTCAGAACTTGAGTTATTAGGGAGGTTTGTACCTGTGAAGATGTCAGCAGCAGGGCTACCTCAGAATATAAGGGAGAACAAAGGAATATATAAATACGCAACAAGCTCTGATAATTGGGATTGTTGTCATCCTCTGGTTGGAATTTTTTCCTCATTCAATTTTTTTTGATGCTGCACAATTGCTCAAAGGATCAGATCCCAAGAACATTTTTATAATCCTAATCATGAATCAATTTATAAATGATTTACATGGCTCCACACAGACCCTTAAAAAAGGCTATTGAGGTTTCAAGAGGACTAGCTGAGGCACTAAGAATGCTGCAGCTTGGGCATGGCTGGGGCATTTGAACAGAATCCTCTCCTTTTTATTCTCTTTCTTCCTTCACTCCTGTCATCCAAATTAAATTTTCTCATAAAAAAATCCTTGAGAACAAAAAGTACAAAGCACTGGCACTAGCATAGGAATAAAAGCACATGCAGAAAAGCAGGGAAAAGGGAAAGCTGCCAGAGAAATTCCAAAACTCTCCCACGCTGTCCATGAGATAGAATGTACCAGACGCTGAAGCCATCCGAAGGAATCCCAGAACGTGACAAGAGCTGGGAGGGATCTCCCAGAATGAACCCTTCCAGCAAGAAGACCCCTAACAAAAGTGAGCTAACATGTCTCTAGCCTCGTTTGAGCTTCTTCCATGTCCTAGAAATTCAGCTATAAGGAATATACAAAGAAATCCCCCATTTTTGGTCCTCAGTATACCACAGAATCGATACTGAACAGAAATACTAGTTGCTGCCATTTTACTTTGGGTGAATGGAGACCCAAAGAAGAAACATTCCCAGCTTAGAGTCTGCTCTCCCAGACTACGTGCCTTTGCATTGCCAGCACCAAGTGCAGTCTAAAATCAGCGAGCACCGATCAAATGCGTGGTGATTGATGGATATTGACACTGACATCACAAGAGGCACAGAGAATTTTAGAAAGTCATATTAGACAAGTTAGAACCTTATTTAGCTCCTTGGTGAAAGCTGCAAAGTGATGATCAGTTAAATAACATGATCATTTCCTTCTTTTAAAATGTCATTTAAATATGGAAATACATTTAGAAGAAATGCACATGTTTAACCTATATCAGATGTCTTCTTGTCTTGGGGGAGGGCAGGATTTGGAACACAAGGTTTTGTAAATTTGAATGTTGAAAACTATCTGTGCATGTATTGGGAAAAACAAAATACTATTAAATAAATACTATTTTTATTTATATTTATTTATTTATTTATTATTTAAACTATTATTTATTTTAAAAAAATATTTTTTTTAAGTCATATTACAAGGCTACGGAAACACACACACACACACATGCAAAATTATCAATGAGGATCAATCATTTCCCATGAACTTATAAAGGGAACAAGCCAATCAATGTGACAGCTTACTGATATTCCAGCTACCGTAGTATAATATTTTTGTAAACAGTGCACATCCCATAGAAACACGCACAGATTGATGGGTTGAAGTCACCTTTTGTGGCTCCAGTTAAAATTCATAGGACTTTCAATAACCAGATTCCTCAAGATGAGTTCATCGTAGTGACATTTGAGCTGCCCTTAGTTGATAGGAAAGACGATGATCTTGGATCTTGAGAACCAAAAGGGAATTCCCTGAATTTAGCTGCTCCCCTTCAGAGTGGAGGATTCATCCAACAGTCTTTCCCAGGTCATTGATTAATGGGATTCCCAGACATTGGCAGGAAACTAAATGAGTGAAATGTAAACAAGGAAAATCTAAATTGAACAAAATCAAGTCTGAGATTGTTGATCTTTCCCCAACTCATGGCAAAGGAAATGTGAGATTCGCCTCTTGTCTAACATGAATTTCTAATTCTGTCATCTTCTAGGGGGATGTCAAAATATTCTCAAACAATCGATCCTTCTCTGGACACTGCACACAGCCGTGGAACTCGGCACTCCCTACCTCGCCAACATTGGTTCTTTAATTATTTCAGTCATGTCTGACCCTCCATGGCTTCATTTGGGGGTTTCTTAGTAAAGATGCTGGAGTGGTTTACCATCCCCTCCTCCAAATCACTTTTCAGAAAAGGAAATTGAGACAAAGAGGATTAAGTGAGTAAGCATCTGAGCCTGGATTTAAAGTCAGGAAGAGGAGTCTTCTTGAGTCCAAGCTCAGCTCTCTATCTTCAATAGCTGCCCTACCTTAAAAAAATATAACTAATGACCAAAAAAAAAAAAAAAAAAAAAGTGACTATTCCATAGAATTTAACTCCTAATTCTCTTCAGAACAAAAAAATAAACATTTTTAAAAACCACTTAAAAAGGAAACGGAGCAGGAATTCATCAAGCTGTGACAATCATCACTGGGCCATGTAGTGATGTTAGTATTGTGGAAAGACTGTATTATGTTTGTGGCCTTCTCGAGATATTGTGAATTCAAATCTTGGCTTTGCTTATAAGTGATCTTGAATGCTGAACACAGGAGTTGTGTTTTAGCAGCCACACAAAGGCATAAAGTTGTCCAAGGAACTGGAGGTAAGGTAAATAGGAGGGGGACGAAGGAACTGGGAGAGTGATGCATGATGGGACATACCAATTAATGATACCATGGCTTTTTGGAAATCCTGCTGTCTTTCTGATGGTGACAAACTGGGCCATGGAGCTAAGTGGATCACCCTTAAAATGGATGGGTGAATTGAAACATCTGTCATCCTGGAGAAACAGATTTCAGACAAAAGAAAGGAAGGAAAGCATCATGGAAGCGGGAGAGATCACTCGCCCCACCTCCTGCCTAGACACTGAGAATGTCCTCTCTGAATATGAGTGAAAACGGGGACCCTCCCTTTAGAACATGGGAGCCAGCAAGCTGCTAGAGTCAATAGCAGGCAATAGGGCAGCTGGACTTTCGGCTCATCGTTTGTATTGCACCAGTGTGACATGTCCTTCAGCTTACACAGTCATCTTACTAAGACTGAACTACATAAAGAGAGTGGGACTGGAGTTAGAAGAACATGGATTAAAATCTCCCTCAGTATCCCCTGGAAACTCCCTTGGCCACTCAGTTTTCTCATCAATAAAATGAGATGACCCCTAAACTTCCTTCCATCTCTAAAGGCATGAGCCACCCGACTGTATACCGCCCTGACCTCTCTTCACTAAAGACAATATTCAGGAGGGTGCAACATTCTCAGTTCTGACTTTTCACCTTTTCCCTTTCCTCCTCACTGTATATATATCTTAAATACTCCTACTTGCATGTTTCCCCCCCACTGAAGTGTGAATTTTTTGAGAACAGGGACTAGAATTGCTTTTCTTTGTATTGCCAGGGCTTGGTCAACTGCTTGACATACAGTAAATGCTTAATAAGTGTTTACTGACTGACTTTGAAACTCCCACCTAGGAATCCACAGGATTCTGAATGGAAGATGTGTGCATGGTCCACTTTTCTTGGGGTTCCCAACCATGCTTCTCGTTCCCTATGAGCTCACCCCTTTCCCAGTTCTGGATACAAACCAATACCACCATTGTTCCTGAATAGGTACTATCAATCAATGGCTCTGCTTGACATTCCCCCAGCCATAGAGGTGATGTTTATTCTTACTTGAAATGAACTTCTCGAAGGCAGGAATGGTCTGGTTTTTAAATCTGAATCTATAGGGGGCAGCTAGGGGGCGCAGTGGATAGAGCACCAGCCCTGAATTCAGGAGGACCCGAGTTCAAATCTGGTCTCAGACACTTCACACTTCCCACCTGTGTGACCCTGGGCGAGTCACTTAACCCCAGCCTCAGAAAATAAATAAATACATATATACATACATACATATATAAATACATAAATCTGAATCTATATCACCTAGTACAGCATTCGACACATAGTACTTTAACAAAATCAATACTTTATGATTTGTTCATTCTTTGCTTCTACTTCAGATAATTTATATAGGGAAAAACCTTAATCCAACCTCTAGAGGCTTCTACTTGTTCTTTACTAGATCCAAAGGGTGGTTCTGGAAAGAATGGGTATAGTGAGGAACAGAGGAAGTGTTTTTTTGGTCCCAAAATAAAAAAGCTTAATGTCCCAAAAAGGATCAAAAAGGGAAAAAAATAGCCAAAAAGGCACCAATCATAAACTGGAAGGCAAATAAAAAGGGAGGAAAAAAAATTTTTAAAAGCTATTCCTTAATCGGAGGTTACAAAAAATAATAATAATAATAACCTTAACAGGCTATTGTGACTAGCCCTGTGGTTTATAAAAGGAAATTATACCATGAGAGTTCACTTAAATACATGTTGGCAAAGAGGAATTGTGGGTACTTTTTACTTTCACAGTCAGAGAGAGTAAGCAGGAAAGGCCCACACATAATTAGGGGCAAAGAATTGGGATCGCCTGCTACCAACAGCCAAACAGATGGCGGCCGGCCCGGCATCTCCGTGACGGCCAATGGGAAATGAAGGGCACGAACGCACTCAGGCCATCTGATGGACACCGCTGGAATCAGAAATCAGTAGGTCACTGCCAAGGACGACACGTCTGTGGGCACAGGCGGGCATAGGTACAGTTTTTTTCAGTCTTCACTTCTTCCCAGGTTACTGAGCTCTTAATTTCCCAAGATGATAAAGGCTACTGAATAGATCATCTCAAAACAAAGGGAAGATGATGCAGGGGGCTAAACAATGAAAGGTCTTCTGGATTTGTTTTCCCTTCAATATAATCCTCTTTCTAGCTTTCATTCTGTTGTTAAAGGCACCATTCCATTCTCCAAGGTGATCCCAACAGAATTCATGTTGGGACAGGCCTTCCCAGCCAGAAAGTCTTTGATGATGGCCACAGGCTGTCTAAGAGGTGACACTGATCCAATTAACTGTCACACAAAGGGAAAAACCAGCCCCTGCTTCCTGGGAGATGCTAAATGATGGCCAAATCCGGTAGCCAGCTCGCTACACCTTGAAATATGGCCTGACAAGGCTGGTGTCCTTTCTGCTGAGCTGTGACTGGAATACATTTGGTCTCAGGTTCCCCATTCCAGAAATGTGCCAAAGGTGGGAAAGCAAAGGCCAAAGTCCAGAAGGGCAGGAAAGAAGGAGCTGGACCCCCAGGGACCCACAACAGGCTCGGGGGCATTCACGTGTGGCCATGGAACCCCAACAGCTAAACAGAGATTGTCATCTTTGAGTTAGAGTAGTGGTTTCTGGGAGCCTTCAACAAGATTGGTCTGGACAAAAAAATTGTTCCCAAAGACTGTCCCCAATGCCTCTCCCTTCCCGTGGACCCAATTCACAAGGCCCCTCACCCAGCTCAGGCACTATTCCATTGGAGCTTTCTTTGTTCAGGCAGTTGCCAGCACCTAATTCGGTGTTCCTGTGTTTTTTTCCCAAGGGAATGAAAAAATCTTGAGGCCACGGACAATTTTATTCTGGGTTTTATATCACAACAATCTCCGCAATTAGAATGTGAGGCCCCAAGCACTCCTTTGGGGCAGTCCTTTGTCTTTATTTTTCTCCCCAGCACTTTCTGCAATATCTGGCACATAGTAGGTACTTTAAAATTTATGAACTGACCTCCAAAGTCCCTGATACTTTGTTTGTTCAATGTCTGGCACACAGCAGGTGCTTTAAATATTTATGAACTGACCAGCAAAGTCCGTGACATTTTGTTCAATGTTTGGCACATAGTAGGTGCTTTAAATGTTTTTATAGACCGATAAAATCCCTGGCATTTTGTTCAATGCCTGACACAGAGTAGGTACTTTGAATATTTATGAACTGACTGACAAAGTCCCTGGCATTTTGTTCAATGTCTGGCACATAGTAAGTACTTTGAATGTTTATGAACTGACTGACAAAGTCCCTGGCATTTTGTTCAATATCTGGCACATAGTAAGTACTTTGAATGTTTATGAACTGACTGAGATAGGCCCCTGGCACACAGTAGACATTTGATAGAAACTCATTGAATTAATTAGTCTTCAAAGACAGTCAAAGCCAACCCAATAGATAAAATTCTCCTTTTTACTTTCAATATTACTAGCTAATATTCATATAGCACTTTGATGGTTGCAAAGCACTTGATATATGCTACTGAATCCTGCAAGTCAGATGCAATATTATCCTTATTTTACATATGAAGAAAACAAGCTTGGTGGAGGCTTGAAGTGATGGAGCACAATTAGAATTCAGGTCTTCCTTAGTCCAAGTCTATACCACTATTCCAGCCAACTGCCCGGACCACCCATCCCTGCCTCAATATATTGAAAAGAAGTAAGATATTTGTTATAAGAATTTTTAGTTTAATTCTCCTTTCTCTCACCCTTTGGGGAGAGTAGGGGTAAGAGGAGGGAGGAAAATATTTGATAAATGAAAAAAAATATAAAATACAACCTTGCAAATTACGAAGAAATAGCTCTCTTGTGTCCCATAATCCTCCTCACCATCATCACCATTGGCAACACAAACTCCAGGCACTGACTACACACTTATTATGTATTGGCCACTGGGCTAAGGTTTGCAAAGTCCTGGTACACACGTGATATTTCTCCTGACCGGCTTCCCAGCACCACAATCCCACAACAGCATCCTGCAGCCAACTGAAACATGGGCTTTGGTACCCCACGAGGGAGAAGGCTGGAAGGTGTACCCCAAAGAAGGGAAAGTGCCACAGGGTTCCCTTCTCTTCCCCTGGATAAGGATACTTTTCTCTACACAAATGACAGAGGGGGGAAAAAAGGGTTCATTAAAACCTGGACTAATCATGCAGCGGGGGTCTCCTTTGGGGTGAGTCAGCCCACCCCCGTAGCAAATTTTAAAAGGACGTCATCAGTGCCATGGGAGGGCCACTGAAGCTTATGGATTGTTTTCTCCAAACCAGGCGAATGACCCCAAGGAAATGGGACGTCGCCATGCTTACGTGCCAGGATGCCAGCTCACTGTTGCTGTTGGGCGCCCCAAATCCCATCTCTCCAGGCCCCAACTGCTTCAGTCCCTAGACAAGCTCCAGAAGCCTGCCTCGGAAGCTGGGCACTGGGCCCATGACATCAGCCTTAAAAACAAACAAACTCATAAAGAGTTTACTGCCGGGAAGGAGCTCGGTCTGAAATCCATCACCGAGTAACCGGCCAGCACGGCTCCCAAGCTCGCCACCGGGCTGAGCCCAAGGAGGAAAGGGGAATAAATGAGAATGAGAAAACACATTCAAGAGAGATGACTAAGAGCATTGCTCCGCACCGAGAGCCATAAATGCGCGGAACGGTCTCTCAGGCAAGATTGCCGCAACAACAACACTGAGGTCATTGGAGAAACAATTAGAGAGCCTCGTGGAGAGAATGAGTCAATAAAAAGGGAACGGAGTGTGATGGACCGGAGAGTCGTTAACTGTCCCTTCCCTCCCAGATCCCAGAAGTCTCATGTCCTGATGCTCAGATATTAGACCCTGCGGTCCCAAGACTTTGGCCAAGATGCTGACACCGACTGCAGCGGCTTGTCAGTCAAACTGCTCCCTCGCTCCATGTCCCGGGCAGGGGGGAGCGGGAGTGGCAGGGTATGCTTAAGGTGGGGGGGGGGGGGGAGGTTGGGAGTGGGGGGGAAAGGCTGGCGGATGCTCAACCTCCAACCAGAGAAAATGCAAGCACCTCCATCGAATCACAGAGTGTTGGGGAACAAGGCAACCGGTCCTCAGCCTTTGGGGTTAAGACGTGTTCTGGAGGGGCTCTCACTCCCAAAGAGCTTTAAGGGTTTGGGCCAGAGCTGGAGACAAAAGGAAGATTCGAATCTCAATGCTTCTTGCAGCAAAGAGGTCTTGGGAAGGCCCAAGAGGAGGCCCTTATTTGGTAGACTCGGGATTGCAGGTAATATTATTTAGGAACCACAGCCTCTCAGCCCAAACTCCCTGGCCTGGCCTTGTACCACTCTACCACCCATGGAAAGCAGTAAAACTCCTGAAATGTAAGCATCTCCCTTTGAAAAGCACCCAAAAAAAGGACAAATAGCACCATTTTTTCATTGCTGATGACATGATGGGTTGCTTAGAGTATTCAAGAGAGGAGACGTAAAAACCAAACAAACAAACCCCAGTAATTTCAGGAAGTAGCAGAATATAAAATCAACCCATAAGAGACTCATCAAGCTTAGTATATATTACTAACAAAACCCAGCAGGAGGAGATAGAAAAAGAAATTTCATTGAAAATAAAAACAAAATATATAAAATCTCTAGGAGTCAGCCTACCGAGATTCACTCAGGACTTCAATGAATTGAACTATAAAACATTTTTAATAGGAGAAAAGGAAGACAAGAATCACAGCTGGAGCCACGCCAATATAATATAAATGATGAAACTAGCTAAATCAATCTACAGAGTTGGTGCCATATCAAACATCCAAGGGGTCACTTTATTGAACTGGGCAAAATAATAACTGAAATCTTCTGGAAGACCAAAGAGTGAAGAATCTCAAGGGAACACATTTTTTTAAAAAGGAAGAATTGAGGGATTTTTTTTTTTTTTTAAGGAGAAATTTAAGGAACTTAGTATGGCCAGATTTCAGACTAAGAAACAAGTGATGTTCAAAATTATTAGTTCTAGTTTTAAAAAAGTTATTCCATCCCAAGATTATTGTGAGAAAAAAAAAATGAGACATCTATAAAGGATTCAGAAATTTATCTAAGTGATAGCTATTATTATGATTCAAAAAAAGTTGGGAAAATCAGAAAGCAGTTTAGCATAAAATAGATTTAAAGTAATATCTTACACTATATCTCAACGTTCAACAATGAATTTCAAATGGCTGTATTGTGGTTTATAAATGAAATGTAATTAGAAATTAAATATTACATATTAAAAATATGATCTATATATAAATAATATAGAATGAAATGTAGAAATGAACTGAACTGAAATATTCATAAAATGAATAAAAAAGGTCAATATGGAGATTTCAGGAGAAAATCTTTGGTCAAATTGTATTAAATGATGAAATGAAATAAGGAAGAGGAGAAGCATGTGACTATGAAATAACATAAAGGTACTAAGGTGAAAGCTCTGGAATTCCTCCTCGGTTAAGTGACTAATGGGGACTTCAGAGGGTGAAGAGCCAAGCAGATCTGTCAGTTAAGAGATGGCGGACACCTGGTGTGTCTTCAGATGTGGCTAATGCACTGGTTTGTTTGGTTTGATCACACTGATTTGTCGTGAGAGGGTTTCTCTTTGTTGGTAGGGGAGGGAGTGGTTAAGTCATTGGGAAATTAATTATGGGCTTCTTAAATAAGGGAGGGGGTGTGAGTGTGGAGGAGAAGAAAGCAATAAAAGTTGCTAAGAACTATTTTGGTCGTTACCCCTATCGATACTGTACAACCATTGTCTTGGGTATGAGGGATACAAAAATAAAAATGACTCTGCCTTCGAAGAGCTTCCATTTTGTGGTAAAGATGCAGTGCAAATCCAAATGCATACAATATGGGGGAATGGAAGGAGGAAAGAGCAAACCTTGGAGGAGATGCAGCAGAAATCCAAATGCGTACAATATGTAGGAATGAAAGAAAGAGAGAGTAAACCAAGGAGAAGATGCAACACAAATCCAAATATATATAATATGGGGGAATGGAAGGAGAGAGTAAACCTTGGAGGAGATGCAACACAAATCCAAATGCGTACAATATGAAGGAATGGAAGGAGAGAGTAAACCTTGGAGGGGATGCAGCACAAATCCAAATATATACAATATGGGGGAATGGGAGGAGAGGAGAGGCAACCGTGGAGGAGAAATGGCTATTGAATTGGTAACACCAGGTCTGAGAAGGGAAGAGACCCAAAGTGCCTGAGATATGGAGGTTAGGAAACACTGCAGGATGGGAGTGAGAAACGCTGCCTTCCGGGTGGAAGGGTGGAGCAGTGAACTGAAGATTCCCAAAAAACAGGCACTAGAATAAAGATGCAGAGGGGAAGCAACAGAGGAGAGAGCCTACTCAGAGGTGCCCTTTGCCCTTCCTTTGGCAGGGACTTTGGGACACTGAATCAGAGGATCCAAATCAATTCAATTCCCATGTATTTACCATGGAGTGACTTTCACAAAATGTCTCCAGGAAGCCATGTGGGAGAGTGGAGAGAGAGAGACAAACTTGGAGTCAGGAAGAACTTCACTCCAGTTCCTTCTCGGGCCCTCTCGGGCAAACGTAGGGTGGGAGTCCTTAGGTAAGTCACTGATCCCCTCCATGCCCAGGTCACTCTCTGAGAAGAGGGTAGAAGATTATCTCTGGGAACTCCTAGGGAAATCCCAGGTCTGGGAGTGAGGAGGGGACAGAGAGGAGAAAGTGGCTCTCTTGGAGCAAATGAGTCCAACTCAAAGATGAGGAAACAGTCTTAGAGGGGGACAAAGACTTACAAAATCCAAGAATTCTAAGCTAGGAAAGAACGTAGAAAGCAATGAGGCTGCTGGGCCATTTTACAGATGAAGAAACTGAAGGACAAGGAAGTAGCATGATTAGCCAATATCACACAGCAGGATGAGCTCCTGACAGCTGTCCACCTGAAAGTCTCTGAATCATCCCCTCACACAGAGACCATCCGAAAAGGAGCCATCTCTTGTGTGTGTGTTAAAGTCCAAAAGAGGGGCAGGGATGTGAGTCTGGCACAGGAATGCCATGCAGGTGCTCAAGGAGCACTGTGGAAACCCAAATGGCCAGATTTCCACCGTGCACGCTGCTACAGGCCCCCTGTAAGCAGCCCAGCAGGGGGGCATCTCCCCAGCCCCCCACGGAGCTCTCATCCTCCAACAGCCCTGGCAGGGAAGAGCCACTGCTATTTTGAATATCCCTTTTTGCACATGAGGAAACTGAACCTCAGGAAAGTTCATTGGTGGATCATCGTCACAAATGTACCAAGTGATATACAAGCTTCAAAGCATATTGGGAAAGTAAGTCTTGCCGACCCCCCTCTCAGCGCTCCAACCACCGTACCACACTGCCTCACAAAGGAAGCCATGGTCGCCCGGCACATAGCGCCACACAGATCCCCACCGCCTCACTGTGCCCAGTAAACCCCGCTTCTTACCTTCAGCCCCGGGCGCCTTGTAGGGATTGTATTTGGGCTTGGGGGCGACCACCGGAGCAAACTTCTTGGGTGTCTGCTGCATGGACACGGAGATACTGGGCGTCCCAAACGAATGTGTCGTCTCCATCCGAGCAGGCGCGTGAGCGAGGGACTCCCCGGTGCTCTTGGGGGGCAGCCACGAGGGGTGAGACATGCCTGGTCCTGAGGGGAACAGAACAAACAGGGCTGTGTTTGAAAGGATCCAACCAACGGACATTTAGAAAGCAGTAGCTCCTCTGGGCAAGGCACCGTGCCTGGGGCCCACAATACACCGATCTCTAGATCGGTAACATAATCGTTCAATATCTATCAATATCTAGAGCTAAGTACCAATATCTGTTTATCAACATCTACATATAACTCCCTCTTTCTCTTTATATACATTACATGTAATCTATGCAATATGCTCTATAACTTCATAGTAAAATATGGAGAGATCTTTAGAAATACATATATTTATGTATTATTTATTCTGTTAATATTATAATTAATTAATATTAATATTTATACATAGATTTATGTATTAATTATGTATTATTTATTCTGTTAATATCGATATAGAGATATACATATATATGTATATATATAGAGAGAGAGATATAAATAGTAATTATAGAGGTAGAAATACATAGTGATTACCCCTTTATATAGATAGATAAAAGTATCTATCTCTCAGTATAGGTACAGAAGTAGATAATACATAGTAATTATCTCTGTATATAGGTAGATACATGTATCCATCTGTTATTATAGGTGTAGAGATATACATATATAGATATATAGAAATTATAGAGGAAGAAATACATAATTTCTCTATACATAGATAGATATGTGTATCTATCTCTCAATATAGGTATAGAGGGAGATATACAAAGTAATTATATCGATAGAAATACATAGTAATTACCTCTGTATATAGGGAGATATGCATATCTATACATGCATTGAGAAAGAGGGGGAGAGAAGGAGAGAAGACACCCAGAGAAGAAACACAGGGAAGTGAATGTAAATTGTTAGCACTGCTGTCTATCTGCCCAGGTTACTTACACCTTCGGAGTCTAATACTTAACGTGCAACAAGAAGATTGGATTTACACACATATATTGTATCTGGGTTATACTGTAACACATGTAAAATGTATGGGATTGCCTGTCATTGGGGGAGGGAGTAGAGGGAGGGAGAGGATAATTTGGAAAAATGAATACAAGGGATAATGTTATAAAAAAATTACTCATGCATATATACTGTCAAAAAATGTATAATTATAAAATTAAAAAAATAAAAATAATAAAAAAAAAAGGAGAGAAGAAAGAAGAGAAAGGAGAGGAAGGAGGGAAGGAGATCCCAACCCTCTGAAACTTCCATCCGATATAACTAGATGTAGAAGGTGAGGAAGAAGAGCTGAGCCGCCATCGCAGGATCAGGACGAATCTCTCCCAGAAGAGGAGGCACTCGGGCTGACCAAGGAGTTAAAGGGGAAGGAGCACAGCCACCATTCACAGGGCATGTCCTGTGGAAATGTACAGGGACGAGCGCCGCCATCTTGTTCGTAGAGTGCAATGGGGGAAAGGGGCTTTGACCTAAACAAAGACTGTGTGAAGGGGAACAATAGGAAATCAGGCCAGAGAACTGCCCTAGTACCCTGTTATAGTAGTCCTTGACTCTTAGATGGACACTTAGACCCAGGTTTGAGTAGGAGAAGGAAAGGAGACCAAGGAAATCTTGAGGCATTCTCTGAATTAGCCGGGGCTCCTCTCAGAAACCAGTCAGTGGGAAGGTCGGTCGCACGGTGGGCTACATAGAGACCTGGGAGGGGGCCCGTGCCTTCACACTCATCGTCCGCCACGTCCAGAATACTCTGCTGCCTCTGCCCTTGCTTCCCGACTCCCTTCAGCCCAAATCTCCTCTCCTCCCAGAGGCCTTTCCCAGCCCCCATGAAGCACAGGTGGCTGCCCCCACAGAACGGCTTCGGCCCTTTCTTTTATCCACCCAGTTGTGGGTGCCGGTTCCCACTCTAGAAGGGGCACTCCTTGAGGGCAGCAGGAAGGGCTTCCTGAGCCTGGTGTGGGATGCTGCCGTCTGGCCCACGGAGAGAACAGCAGAATCCTCCAAGGATTTTCCTCCGTCTCAACCGAGATAACCTCCATAAGGTGCTTTGCAAACTTTAAGGTGTGACACACATATAAATGTCACTTATATAAACACTGGGAATTGTAATGAGCCAGCAAGTTTTATAAAAAGAGAGGAGAAAACGCGCGGCCCTCCCTTCATAGACGAGGCAGGGACGGGAGCGGAGGACGTTGCATAAAGGGTCAGATGTGATGGCCACATTGATTAGTTTTGCTGACCTGGTTTTCTCCTTCCTCTTATTTTATTTTTATTCTTGGTTGCCAGAGATGGCTCTCTGGGTAGAGGAGAGGGGAGGAAGACATTTGGAAATGAACATGGTGGAAGACGAGAGGGAGCAACAACAATTCACTCAGGCAGAGACGGCGCTTATTCCGTAACGGGGTCAGCCATCTTCCCGAGGCCCGTCTAAGGCCGGCGGCGACCCAGAATGAAGCAGTCAGCCAGCCGGTTCCTGCCCAGCTGGGGACAAAGTGTGACGGGCTTGCCACCGAAGACCCACCATCCATCTTGATTTCAAGGGCCCTCAACGGGAGGGTCGGAAGTCTCCAAGCATCATCTCCCTGGTACCGCCCCCACTTGGCAATTTATTAATTGGACTGAATTAATTGAGAGGGGGACGTGATTGCCTCCAGCTGTCTGTTCAGGCAAAGAGAAGGGTCACTCCAGGAAATCCTCGAACCTCAACTCCCAGAGCGAGACGCCATCGCGGGAAATGAGGAGGGTTAAAAGGCTGCCTTTTATGAAAACATGTTTACAGGATCATCTCCTGTCCCGACATCCTCCCCTGAGATGGAGGCCATCACACAAGGTCTCCCAATCAGAGCCCCCTTATAAATACCAAAATTATTTAAAGCACAAGGGATGAGGTTGGGGGATAGAAGGAAAAGGCAAGCAAACGTGCTCCCGCAGTCTGGGAGGGAGCACATGAGACCCTGGGCTAGAGTAGGATTAATTCTGTAGGATAAGCACTTAGCAAGCATTTCTTGGATGCCTACTGAATACTAAATACACAGCAATGTGTTAGGGAGGACTAGAAGGACGATAGTACTAAAGAAACATGTTAAGGATTCCTATTCTCTCTGTCTCTGTCCATCTCTCTAGCTTTCTGTCTGTTTCTCTTTCCTTCTCCCCCCCTTTTCCCTGTTCTTTTGCTTCTCCCTTTCCTTCCCTCCTCCCTACCCCCACCCCCCCCACTTCCTCTCTCTGTCTCTGAGTTTCTCTGTCTCTCTGTTTCTCTCTCTGTTTCTCTCTATTTCTCTTTGTTTCTCTCTTTGTTTTTCTCTGTTTCTCTCCATTGTTTTTTTTTTTTCACTCTGTCTCTCTCCTCTCTCTCTCTCTCCCCTCCATTTCCCTCTTCCTCCTTTCTCCATTCCTCATTCCTCCAACATATGTAACTGGGGATGTTTCAGAAACGGGACAATAGTAGAAGAACAAGAACCAGCCGGAATTCTCCTAAGTGCAGAGCCATGAGAGTCAACTCAGCCCTTCCTCTGCTACAGTGAGAATCTCCTCTGTCGCACCCGACAAATGGCCATCTGACCTCTACTTGTAGACCAAGACGTGAGGTGAGGGTCCCGGCCCATTGACCTTATCTCTGGATCCGTGACACATGGAGCAGGGAAGTCCACAAGTCTAAATTCAAGGTCACTTCCCTTTTCCTATGGGTCAAATGGCTTTTCTCTAACCTGGGGCTGCTTGCCAGGGTCTCGGGCTCTATGCAGATGAGGGGAGGGGTGAAGGCTGAAACAAAACCAGACCAAGGAGGGGCAAGGAGACCGGGCGGCAGACCCGCCCTTTGCCCAGTCTTACTTCCTCAAAGTTTCCCTGGTTTTAGAAACAAAGTTGAGCTCTAGCCTCTGTATCATCTTGAAAGCAAGAAGTGAAAGGGATGAACAAACCCACATCTCAGCAAAAACAAAAGCCAACGAGGCCGGGAGAAGAGGAGGGGAACCAGAGCTCTCTGGCCAAAGGGGACCGAGAGACTGCAGCTGGCAAAAGAGGCTTGGGCTGCCCCAAGAACTCTGCTTTCGGGAAGTGGGGCCCAAGGAGCGAGTCCCCAAAGGAGAAGCGTGGGGATTTCACCTCCTCCTCTTGGCTTTCCTCCCCTGGACTCCGTCCCACTGACCTCCCTGTGACCGGTGGGGGGCCATGGCCACCTCCCAGAGCAGGCCCGTACAGGGGAGATCTCAATCCCTGTCCCTGTACATTGGCACAAGGCCTGGGGCCTCCAAGCCTCCAATCTCCCAATAACCAAGTCCTTCTCTTCTGCTCTTACATCACGCCCTCCACAGGCACGAGCCCACGCCCCTCCATTCCAATGCCTTCCAGCTCCATCACTGCTCCCTCCAGAACTTTTCAGGCTCTCTCTGTCCCTCCCCCAAATTCTAGGTGACTACACCCCCGCCCTAACATTCAACAGCTCCTGGAGAAAATCTGCAAGGTGTGCTGAGGACCTTGGCCAGCTGGGATTCCTCAGGATCCAGTATTCCTTCATCTTTCTGCTACTTCCTGACCGTGGTGGTTGTTCCTGACTTTCCTTATGGCTACATCCTTCCTGACATCCCCTTCATGGCCGACTCCTATTTCTGCAGCCAGTGTAAACCCTTCCTTCCCCTCCCTGCACTCTTTAAGCCCTGATTTCATCTCCAATATTCCACTCCATCCACACGGTCCACAAGGCCACAAACGACCTCCTCCTGACTCAGTGAAAAGGTGGCATTTCTGAGCTTCCCTTCCAGGACCTCTCTAGAGTCCTCAAGATGGTGGGCCCTCCCCAATACACCCCCGCAACTCTCATCCCATTTAATTGGCAGCAACACATTTTATCAGAACTTGTGCAGGAGATCCTCCTGTGCATGAAGGAAGACCCGGCGTAGAGACCAAACCAAAAACTAACCCGATCCTGCCTTCCCCTGTCCTGAAGGAGCACAGGCCCCCAAAGCACAGGACAGAAAGAGAGCCCTGGGAGATACCGACATTGTCACCACATCTTTTATAGTAAAAAATTGGAAACAAACTGGAAGCCTGTCGAGATGAGAGTAGCTGAACACATGGGGTAGAGTCAAGGAATGGAATATTGACCAATTCAAGGAAACAAGAGATGACTTATAGGGGCTGACGGGGAGGGGGAAGCAGCAGCCACTCTGTCGGAACATCTGGCTTCACATCCTGCCCTGGCTCTGGATTAGCCAGGTGACCCTGGGAAAATGGCCAAAACTCCTGGGTCTCAGTTTCCTTGCCTATAAAGTTATGGAGTTGGACTCAAAGACCTCTGAGCTCTAACAAGTTCTGGGACAAAGATTTTAGAAGCTAAAAACCCCATTCTAGGCACTGATTTTTTTTTTTTAAAAACACACAAAAGATTATAGAAACCTTCCCCTCTTATTTGCAGAGAACTGAAGAGGAAACATGCAGGCTTCCCTTAATGGAGGATGGGATGGCAAAGGTCCACAAATGTGAATTATTACCAATATTATAAATGACAATAGAAATATTGCAAAATTAGAAAAACACATGCGTGGCAATAAAGAGATGGAAAAAAGGAGAGAGGGAGGAAGGAAGGAGGGAAGAAGAGAGAGAGGAAGAGAAGAAGGAAGGAAGGAAGGAAGGAAGGAAGGAAGGAAGGAAGGAAGGAAGGAAGGAAGGAAGGAAGGAAGGAAGGAAGGAAGGAAGGAAGGAAGGAAGGAAGGAAGGAAGGAAGGAAGGAGGGAGGGAGGGAGGGAGGGAGGGAGGGAGGGAGGGAGGGAGGGAGGGAGGGAGGGAGGGAGGAAGGAAGGAAGGAAGGAAGGAAGGAAGGAAGGAAGGAAGGAAGGAAGGAAGGAAGGAAGGAAGGAAAGAAGGAAGACAAAAGAAAGAAAGGAAAAGAACCTAAAAAGGAAAGAAGGGAAGAAAGAAGGGGAAGATGGGGGAAGGAGAGAAGG